>NC_041409.2:99870356-100030356 GCF_900747795.2 Erpetoichthys calabaricus | reverse complement strand
CAAAACACTTGCTTGTAAACCAAGTTATTCGCAAACCGAGGTTTTTCAAAACATATATATTTTGAAAAAGATAAAATCATACATACCCTCTGTGGGAAGCTGCAAGTTGTATTCGGATGGCAGTGTAAGCAGGGCATAATCCTGGAGGGCTGCCAGCCAGAGCTTACTAAGTGTTGCAATGTCTGCTTGCACCAGGCTAAACAGACCGTCAACAGACTGATTACTGTGTTCTTCAGATCCACTGGACACTTTCTGCTGTTGTTTCTTGGGGCTTTCCATCAACGTTTGGCTATTAACTGCCACTGCGTAGACCTGAAAATAAAAAAAGTTTAAATGTGAGCCCTAACAAAAATCATCTTGGATATAGAAGAGAAGGAAGAAGAGACAACTCCTGTACCTCAGACCAAGCCTTGAGCACCGCTAGAGCCTCCATGGTGAATGCACTCTCATTGTACAACTGATTCTGCACATCCTTGCCACTCTGCACATTAGCTAGTGAAGACACCAGGAGCTGATGTACTCTCCGCAAGTCGCTAAGATCACTTACAACTCCACTAGCAATCCAGGCACTGCAAACCTACAAGTCACAAGCAGTACACTTTAGTGCGGAGTTAAACCGCAGAACTGGCATTACTGCTGCAGCAAAAGTAAAAGAAAGGGAGCAGAAAACATGAGAAGACTCTTTATAGGCACTCATTTTTTCCTGCTTTCCATACATTAATTTAGTAATAATAATAATTATACATTTTATGCATACGCTACATTTATATATTCAAACATATGCTTAAAAAGTCAGCACAGGTCAGCCTTTACGATTCATGGGTTTATAATTCCCAGATCTGTCATTTATACTTAAATGGAAATTATTTTATGAGTTTGCAACCTACTCTGGAAAGCCACAGACAAGGCTTTAGTCCTGCTATGTAAATGGACTGCAAATCCTAGCAACCCCGGAAGTACTGAGCTATTTGGCAGCTTCAGCAGTTGCCACAAGGGCTGCTGGGTGAAAGATGAGGGTGCTTGTCTTAAAAGCGAGCCATAACAAGCTGGCAGAGTCGCAATCAGAGGAGTCTTTTTGTTTCAGTGCTTCACTGCACAATCAGATTACACTTTTTACTGGATTTATGTTCTTGTCCCGTGCCCGCTTGTGTGTGGATTTCATCAGGTTTAGAAAACATCTGGGAAGCTTGTATAAATCTTCACATAAATTGGCATCATCGTAGGACAAAACATAAGTTTCAGGAGGTGGTTCACAGGGGATTTAATTTCATAACTACACCACCATCATCATCATCATCACGCACATCTGTGAAACTGGACTGTGTCCTGAGGGTTTTGTTGGATTTCTTTTGTATCTGCAATATTAAGCATTTTTGTTGTTCACTTCCATAAATACACACGCAACTTCATTATAAGTTACACTTCACTAAATTATGCGCTTTGTCTGGGGGATGCCATGCATCTTTGTCTTGGCAGCCATGATTTGATTTCCCAGCAGATCACTCAATAATTCGTTTCTTACATCGTATTTAATGCAGTAAACCTAGAATTGATCATGGGCCCAAAATGTATTTGCAGATTTTTGCATCCTGTGCCCCTAAACCCAGCAAGGGACCACCAGGGATTACTGTGTTTGCAATACTAAAACACCAATTTGACCTCATGAGTTGCTGGTGCTGTTTATATATATATATATATATATATATATATATATATATATATAACTGTTTATAATCTTATAATCCATGATGTTGTTTGGTGCAGTTCCATTGAAAGAGGTGACAATCGGGTACACACGAGTTTTAGCCAGTTACAGTTCAGCGGATTTGAAATGCACATTTAGCTAAAGGTTACAGGATAAAAGACCGCTGACAAAGTGACCTGTGCCACCTACCAAAACAGCTGGAACGTACACACAATTATCTTATCTTACCTCACACGCTTTTGCTGTGACGTCAGGCGGAGTGTCGGGAGTAAACGCTGGACGTAAAGCCGCCCCGACCTGCAGAAATCAGGTATAAAAAAAAAAGAAATAACAAATCGTTTATTGGTGGCAGGGTCCACTGTTACAAATTAATCAGCAGGTGGGCAGTGAGGGCAATCATGTATTTTCTGCTAATTGTGAATCCAACTGCCAATCAGAATCACTTTTATTCACCAATACTTTTGATTTGGTAACTCTGGAGCTGCTTCTAACATAACACAACATCCCATACAAATCACATACAGGGGGTCCTCGGGTTACGACATCTTGACATATGATGTTTCGAGTTTACAACGCTCACTCCCATAAAAACTTACAAAAATGGAGATGTCAGTGTTTCGGTTTACGCCATCAGCGTCGTACTTACAGACTATGTGGGCGAACTAGTGTTGGCTGCGCGTAGCACAACTGTTCTGTTTGTTTGCTTTGTTTGGCGACTTTGTGGCCCTTATCATGGCTCCTAAACGAATGACAGTCTTCAGATGGTAGTGCTTCGAAGAAGAGGAAAGCCATCACGATGGAAGTGAGATTAGACATTGTAAAAAGATCAGAAGGAAGAAAGGTAAGGAATTTTTTTACACTCATTTTTTCTGTTACTACAGTATATTTATGTCCTTTTCTTTTTTCTGTAGCTTAGTTGTGTTTTTATGTTCTAGATTATGATTTTACAAATGTGTTAGGCTAGGGTGTGTTTCGACTTCAGGTTACATCACTGTTGTAGGAACGGAACTGTGTCGTAACCCATACATGACATCAGTTAAATGACATGCACAAAACTGCCAATATAAAGAAACATGAGCAAGAGAAAGCGTGTGTGTTGTGATGGGCTGCTGGCAGCTCATCCCAGCCGATACATCCAAGACGCTAGATGGCGTCTTACCTGCAGCATGGAGGTTCCCCGGATTCCCTCAGGGCACCATGGGAGATAGAGTTCGGCTTCACAGCCCTGCTGAGTGCCGTGGGTGCCATCGTGTGATGCTGCAGGGAGACATGGGGATTTTTATTTTCCCAGAAATACTCCCAAGTCACGGGGACGGAAGAACAGAAGTACTTCCGGGCTGAAGGAAAATGCAAGTCTTCATCTGACCCAGAAGTGCCAGAAGGACATGAGCACTTCCGGGTCAAGGACTATATAAAGGACAATGGGAGACCCAGCAAGGGAGCCAGAGTTGGGAGGGAGTGTGACGGAGCTGCTGGGAGAGGAGGATTGATTTATTGTTTATGTGTGTGTGTGTGTGTGTGTGTGTGTGTGTGTGTGTGTGTGTGTGTGTGTGTGTGTGTGTGTGTGTGTGTGTGTTCTTGTGATGCTTTGGAGCACAATACTGGGAAAAGAAATAATTAAAAGAATTCCTGGTGCTTTTACTTGGTGTCTTGGACGTTTGTCTGCGTGTTTTGAGGAGCGTCAGCGCCCTCTAGTGTCACAGTGTATAGAATGTATGAACATGAACACACACACACACACACACACACACTCTTGCGTGTTCATATGCTGCACAAACACATACCTTCATACAGTATACGAGCAAACAAGAAGAGGAGGAAGCCACATTACTGATTTGTAAGGGCTATGGCTCTGGGAAAGAAACTCTTTTAGTTCTAATTGTCAGGATACAACAAGTGCCATATGTATTAGTCAAACAAGGATGATTGGGGGGGTGATCAGTATTTTTAGCTTTGGATAAAATAGACTTTAAAAGTTTTGAGCAAAAATCCAACAGAAAGATGTGCTAATATGTTCACAAGAATTCTGTCTGGACACTTTGAAATCACGTCAGTTTTACTGTTTGGCACCTCCTGACTCACCAGTTTCAGGAATTCCCCACGTACGACATAGCAGTCGAATGGTCTTGATCTCCAGCTACGCAAGACATTAAGTTGTTTTGGGGGTCTCCCACAAATTTTGGCATTCTAGACTCAATTAAAAAAAATACTCACTTTTGGATCACATGCTTTGCAGGAAATGATAAATAATAAAAAGAAAATCACATCAGCAAACATGATCAGAAGGACTTGAAGTTATGTATGCCACATCCACCAATCCCAGGTGTCACCCCCTAATGGGATACAAGGGGTTAAACTTGACCCTTTTTACAAAAATTCCAAAAAACGGGGATCTGTAATATAAGCATGCGGAGTGTCATCTTGTGCAATTTCGAGGTTATTGATCATGAATATATTCTTATTTATATTTGACTTTTTTAAAGATCGTTTTAGCCCACTAAGAGCCACTCCAAGAAGGTTACAAATGAGATATTTCAAACTTAAGTATGTGGGGAATCATTTTAGACCATGGGTGGGCAATGCCGGTCCTGGAGGGCCACAGTGGCTGCAGGTTTTTGTTCCAACTCAGTTTCTTAATGAGAAGTCAATTATTGCTGATGAAGCACTTATTGCTCAAGTGACATTTTGAGGCTTCATTTTAGTGGTCTCACTTGCTAAGGTTCCCCACCCTTCATTGCTTATTTCAATCTTAAACAGTTGCATTCACTGCTTTAATGGCTCCTTATCAGCAATAAGATGTAAACGACTGTACTCTCTAAAAATGTTCAAACCACCAAACCTCAACAGTGGACTTTAGCACCTAAATCTGCAAGTGACTCACATTCTTTACTTGATAAAAACTGGCAAACAACCAGACACTTATATGGTGACTGGAAATTCATGTATTTATTTTAAAAAAGTAACAAATGTTTGAAAAAAATATACTGAATTAGTGGAAGGTGGAGGGCTGCACTATGGTAGCACTGCTCTCGTGCACTAAGGGGTTCAGTGTTTGTGTCCCGGGCCCTCCCTGTGTAGAGTTTCCATGTTCTCCCCGTGTCTCTGTAGGTTTCCTCCCACAGCCCAAAAATATGCAGGTTAGGTGAACTGGCAATTCAAAATTGGTCTTAGTGTGTGGTGGGTGTTTGCCCTGTGATGGACTGGCACCCTGCCCAGGGATTGTTCCTGCCCTGAACTCTATGCTAGCATGGACACACTCCAGCCCCTCCATGACCCTGGTCTGGATTAGGTGGGTTAGAAAATGGCACGACATTAGTTGAAGTTAAGGGAACTTACAGCAAGTCTGGGGTTTAAAGCCTGATGACTGAGGTCTTTGGTGGCAAAACTGAGAAGCAATTCAGAAAACAGCACGTGACGGCGTACTCTGCGAGTGATTTAGGGGATTATGAGACAATGGACAAGTACTTCATGCAAGAAATAAAACATCCTTACATTGGCCTGAAACTGTTCTAGAATGACATGTCCTGGAAATTCTGGCTCGGGCACAGCTGCAAATTTTCTGATAATAACCAGGAGAGTTTGAAGACCCGAGAGACGAAGTTGGTCACTATGGTCTGTTGCAGCCATGAAAGCCATGCGGATTAAATCTGCCAAGTGTAGCACAAGGAAATCACCTAAGAGAAGAAAAATATTAATGGTTAAGAAATATAGAAAAAAATATCAATAACACTTTCTTTTTTTTGTCACATTTCATAGCTGCAATATTTTTCAACTTAACACCACACATACCGCTTAGAATTAAGGCCAAAAAGTTCTATCTTGGTCTCATCAGACCAGAGAATCTTATTTCTCACCATCTCAGAGTCCTTCAGGTGTCTTTTAGCAAACTCCATGCGGGAGTTGGCCTTAATTCTAAGTGGTATGTGTGGAGACAACCAGGCACTGCGCATCACTTGTTCAATACAGTCCCCACAGTGAAGTATGGCGGTGGCAGCATCATGCTGTGGGGGTGTTTTTCAGCTGCAGGGACAGGACGACTGGTTGCAATCGAGGGGAAGATGAATGCGGCCAAGTACAGGGATATCCTGGACAAAAACCTTCTCCAGAGTTCTAAGGACCTCAGACTGGGCCGAAGGTTTACCTTCCAACAAGACAATGACCCTAAGCACACAGCTAAAATAACGAATGAGTGGCTTCACAACAACTCTGTGACTGTTCTTGAATGGCCCAGCCAGAGCCCTGACTTAAACCCAATTGAGCATCTCTGGAGAGACCTAAAAATGGCTGTCCACCAACGTTTACCATCCAACCTGACAGAACTGGAGAGGATCTGCGAGGAGGAATGGCAGAGGATCCCCAAATCCAGGTGTGAAAAACTTGTTGCATCTTTCCCAAGAAGACTCATGGCTGTATTAGCTCAAAAGGGTGCTTCTACTAAATACTGAGCAAAGGGTCTGAATACTTAGGACCATGTGATATTTCAGTTTTTCTTTTTTAATAAATCTGCAACAATTTCAAAAATTCTTTTTTTTGTCTGTCAGTATGGGGTGCTGTGTGTACATTAATGAGGGGAAAAATTAATTTAAATGATTTTAGCAAATGGCTGCAATATGACAAAGAGTGAAAAATTGAAGGGGGTCTGAATACTTTCCGTACCCACTGTATATAAATCGGGTTGAAATCTAAGTATTCTATGTATAACTCAGCATTAACGCTTGCAGAGCGCCATCTACTGGAATGTATCTTGTAATGCATGTAATAAAATGCATTGCATTTGTCATTCCAACAGATGGCACACCACTGCACTTGTAATAAAATGTATTAAATGACAAATGCAATGCATATGTCTATGCTATATGCCATTTGGAATGGGATTCATAAAAGCAGTGTTAATGTTTGTGATGTGCCATCTGTTGGAATGACAGAGACACAGCAACCAGACACGTATACTTTTATTAAGGCAGATAGATACATTTTCCATTTCTGCCAATCAATCTATCCTCATAATGACTAAGTGACAACTTGCTTTCAGAAAGGTTTGCACATTTATTAAAAATCAAAAACTGAACCCTCTCATTGCTAGAAGTATTCAGAGCCTTTGCTGTGGCCCTCCATCTTGTGTTCAGGTGCCTCCTGATTGCTTCAATTCTCCTCGAGAGCTTGACAGGAGTCCACCTGTGGCAATCTGAATCCCTATTTCAATTCAATGATTCTGCACACAAGAATAGTGTACATTCCAGTACTCTTTCAGATACCACTACACACTCCCACACAATTATTCTGCAACAATTTTATTTTAAAAGGAAAAATGAGTTAACTCACTAGAGGGGTCATGGAGTCTCTTTTCTTGAGCAAGAGCCATGCTGACATGAGCCTCGTCTTCTTTCTCACACTGGCTGATGATGCAGCAGACACACTGGGCTGCAAAGACACGGGTAGACCAGCAGGGGTTGGTAAACGGGCAGGATGTCGCAGGCTTAGAGGTAAAAACTGACGCATCATCCACACGATCTCCATCTTCTTCCTCCTGTGTTGTTTCTATAGGAGCAGCAGCTGCAAAATCTAAACACCAAAAAAAGCAAAAATGTTAATACCTACTTCTTTGATTATAAGCATATTTATATTAAAATGCAATTTCAATGCAGAATCATAATTTGATACTTGTGAAAGGTCATTGACATAAATCAGCACCTGAAAACTTCCATTTCAGAAGGCAATGCCTGAAGTATTCTTTTTACCACCTGCCCACTTTAAGATTCTTTATTTGCCTTTTGTACAAATACACAATCTTAATCAGTCTGTCCAGTCAGTACAGGTCACCCAGGTTTCAGGAAAACCTGCCTGAATTAACCCTGGAGACATCACTTCTGGTTCCAGCGCCCAGAAGAGTGTCACTTCCACTTCCCCTGTGATCACTTCTTGTCTTGACATTTAAAACAGCCATCTTCTTCAACCATCCCCAGTTCTTGCTTGGACTCCATCAGAGACACTTCAGTCTCAATTTCAAAACCCACTGCAGCCAGGGATAATATACAAGTGGCTGTCCCAAACCTTTTTAAGTGTGTCGAGTGGTCTGATCATTTCACAACTGTCAGACAATGATTATATTGTATCATTTTCAAACCCAGATTTATCACTGCAGAATTCAATTTATGTAAAATTAAATGACAAGTCTAAAAATGAACACACAAACCTGCAGAAGCAGACAGTACGTCTTTGCAAAGTTTTATCCAGTGAGAGAGATTGTTCACAGCCATGGACGTTAGCATGTGATTTAGCGTTTCCTTGATGTCTTGGCAAAGCTGCTGATCGGACTCTCTGTCAAGCAGGCTGAATAAGGCCCCTTCGAGACCACTCTCCTTGATAGCTGCATCTGGAATAAGGAAAGTGTAAAGTAGGTTAATATAATTAGCAACATACTCAGCAATCTATCCTCATTTAACAAGATTTTTCCACTTAGGAAGACAAAGAGGCTACAGTATATGACTTTTAAAGGCACTCTGGAGTTTTACTGTATCTGTCAATTCGTTAGCCTAGATGACCTCGAGGAAGGCTGAAAAGATACATGTCAAGATGTCTCTGCTATCTAAAATGGTGTCAAAACATACAGCAGATTCAGAAATGCTGCGATCACATGCTCTCAGACAGAAGGTAAATCCGAGCTGTTGAGTCGGAAATACTCAGAAACTTGGAATTACAATTGGGACAAAAACAAAACTACCTGGATTATCCAAGTTGTGGTGTAAACTTGACCTTTCAACTTGGTCAATTGTTTAAAACAGAAAATATAACCTGGTCACCTTGAAATGCCATTATTTGGTCAAACGGCACTTGGTCCAAAGTGTACCATGTGTAAAATGTTTATTTTGTTCTTTACTTACCTATTTATTTATTTATTTGGCGTCCTTCAACATCTGCAATAAGATGCTGCAGATGTTCTATCAGACGGTTGCGGCGAGTGCCCTCTTCTACACGGTGGTGTGCTGGGGAGGCAGCATAAAGAAGAAAGACGCCTCACGCCTGGACAAACTGGTGAGGAGGGCAGGCTCTATTGTAGGCATGGAGCTGGACAGTTTGACATCTGTGGCAGAGCGACGGGCGCTGAGCAGACTCCTGTCAATCATGGAGAATCCACTGAACAGGATCATCTCCAGAAAGAGGAGCAGCTTCAGCGACAGACTGCTGTCACCGTCCTGCTCCACTGACACACTGAGGAGATCGTTCCTCCACCACACTAAGCGACTCTTCAATTCCACCCGGGGTGGTAAACGTTAACATTATACAAAGTTACTGTCTGTCTGTATACCTGCCTTGCACTCTCCACCTTGCACTGTGTTTTTATCACTCTTTAATTAATATTGTTTCTTTATCAGTATGCTGCTGCTGGAGTATGTGAATTTCCCCTTGGGGATTGATAAAGTATTTATCTATCTATCACTGGCTAACTAGAAAGATTATAATATGCAAGCTTTTAAGACAACCCGGGCCCCTTCTTCAGGCACAATTTCATTATATGACACATTATACAGCACTTTGAGCTGCAGCCACTGTATGAAAATGTGCTACAGAAACGAATATTGCAGTGGTTGTTGTTAACTTGCTACTCTTTAAAGACTTAAGCATACCTTAATGGTTTTCTTCCAGGAGGGTGCAAGTTTTTTTTTTTCCCCCCAACCTGCCTCATAAACCAGTTCAAGAACAACCTTACCTAGAGTTGCCATATCTCGGCTAGGAAGATCTTTGAAAAGGGCAACCGCATGTTCAGAAACCTCCTTGGCCTCCCTTTGTGTCAGCTGGCGCAAACAGGCCATTACTGCCCTCCGCAGAGACAAGTAGGAACTGCACAGATTCACCTGTCAACACATTCAAGACTGACACATTAACAACAGCAATACAATAAAGTCAGAACGTCATTTATCAAATCTGTTACGGGCTCTCTAATCCAGTAAGGGCATAGCATGCAAATGTCAAAACAATTTCAGAACTTACCAGCTCAAAATCAAGACAGATGATCTACCTAACCTGACATACGTAAGACAGAAAGGAATAAAAGTGCACACACAATCAACTCAGCAAAAGCCAAAATTAAATAAAATGTGCAGCAATTAAACAACAGAACAAATTAGTTAACAACAAGCAGAAGTTCAGAATATTTATTTGTTTAATTGGCTAGTTTGTCATATTTAAGTTTTATGCTCCAAAACCTTCTTTTTTAAATTAGAAAATGTGTCTTGCTTTAGTCCACACAAAACAGCCAAGCATTAGGATTGTTAAAGCACACTGGTGTCAGCCCGCCCCATCAGCATATATAACTTGCCCTCGTGTGGAGTCTCACGGCCCCTCGTGATAAGGACGTGGTGACCCAAAAATGAGAACACGTGGAAGGCTCAAATAAAGTCAGCAGTTAGCAATAAAGTTTTACTTGGCTGCCATTACTAAGCAGTTTACTGACTCTGACTCTCTATTACTACACTGAAGAACCTCAAATGATGCAAATTCAACTTTACTCAAATTATAAGAAAAATAAAATGGAAGGAAAAAAGAAACTTGGCACTGCACAGGCTGACGTGTTTTTTTTTTTTTTTCCCTAATGTTGTGCAAGTGGCACCTCTTGTTCTTGTTCCGATCGGTTTCTGTCACCACATCATGACAATCTAATGTACTCTTGTGCTTTCAGGTGGCAGTGCAAAAAATAAGGAAATGCCATCTGGGAGACCCTTTCACCCTCTCAGCCACACCAGTGTGAGGAGAATCCCCAGCACTATTGTTACAAATCACTAAGAGTGGTGCACAGTGGTGTGACATCGTATTCCCTGCTGCACTCACTAACACTTGTCACGTCACATGAAGGAGTGGGACAGGAACTGCTGTGCGTTCACTCAGCCTCATTCACAACAGGAGGAGAGGAAAAGGGAGACTTACTCCTCTGCCTTCTCTTGCAACCTGGCGAACATGGCAGCAATGTGCCAGCTGTAACCTCCTTACCACTCTCTTGCTCTCTTTCACACCATGGTGGAACAAACAACAAGGCACAGCACTCTAATGTTCTCACCTGTCTTATCCCAAGGGGTACATACTGCTCAAATCTCATTATAGCGAATATTGAAATAGCGTAATTTTCAGCATAATGAGTACTTTTTGTTGGCCCGGTCACATGTTCATACAACATTATGTTTAATGAATTTCGTTTTAACGAAACTCACAATTTCAATATAACAAATGTTTTTTTGACCCAAAATGGCAACTGAAGATAATAATGCAATGCAAAAAAATACTTAATGCTATGCATGTACTTTGGCAGAGTCTCGGAAAATCAGCAACAGGTAGTCTGTCTCTTGTTAGACCAAAAGAAATCGACAGTCTGTTGCGAAGTTGGGCAGTCTCTGCGAGAGTGTAGTCACGACATCACAGTAACAGGCAAATTCGGAGTCGGTGCTCCGCTGAGAGTCTGCGTGGGTAGTTGTGTCGTGCGCGGATACCATACTGTTTTGAGTTTCATAGCGCTTCTTAAAGTTTTCTTTGCAATGAACAAAAAAAAGTCGAGAAACAGCATCAGTTTACCCTGGAAAAAAAAAAAGTTACATCTAACGTCTTATTTTCAAATAAAATAATGGAGTGGGCCCACTCACAATTCTGCCCAAGAACACTGCCACAAATGGAGAATGGAATCAAAATGTCCTCCACGAGCAACTTTTCCCAACTACCCAGGTGCAATGTGGTGATGATCTGTGTATTTTCCGGCATGATTGAGCAGCATGTCACATGGTAGACGTGATAACGTGGAAAGTCTGGAAACTCCCAAAGTCTTAATCCCATTGAGAACCTGTGGTCAATTCTCAAAAAGCGGGTGGACAAGCAGAAGCCCACAAATTGTGATCAACTCCAAGCACTAAAAAGGCAAGAATGGATCAGCATAAGTCAGGATTTGGCCAAGAAGCTGATGTCCAGCACGCCGGAGAGAATTGCAGAATATTACAACAATCTGGACGAGAACAGGCCATTCAGCCCAACAAAGCTCGCCAGTCCTGTCCACTTATTTCTTCCAAAAAAACATGAAGTCGAGTTTTGAAAGTCCCTAAAGTCTTACTGTCCACCACACTACTTGGTCACTTATTCTAAGTGTCTGTCATATTTTGGGTAAAGAAAAACTTCCTAATGTTCGTGCAAAATTTCCCCTTCACAGGTTTCCAACTGTGACCCCGTGTTCTTGATGAACTCATTTTAAAGTCACCGTCTCGACCCACTGGACTATTTCCCTTCATAATGTTAAACACTTCAGTCAGGTCTCCACTTCATCTCTGTAAAGGCTCAGCTCTTTTAATCTTCCTTCATAACTCACCCCCTGTAGCCCTGAATCAGCCCAGTCGATCTTCTCTGGACCTTCTCTAGTGCAGCTGTGTCCTTTTTGTGGCCACCCAGGACTCCAGATGAGGCCTCACCAGTGTGTTGTAAAGCTTGAGCAGAACCTCCTGTGACTTGTACCCCACACATCAAGGCGCTATATAACCTGACATTCTGTTAGCCTTCTTAATGGCTTCTGAACACTGACGGGAAGTCGATAGCTTAGTGTCCACTACGACTCCAAAATCCTTCTCATGAGGTGGACTCTCGATTTTCATTGTGTATTCAGACCTCACATTTTTACTTTCTATGTGTCATTTTTACATTTACTGACATTAAATGTCATCTGCCACAAATCTGCCCAAGCCTGTCTGCTATCCAAGTCCTTCTGTGATGATATAACGGGTTCCAAATTATCTGCCAATCGACCGAACTTGGCATCATCTGCAAACTTAACCAGCTTGTTCCTTATATTCCTATCTAAATCATTTATAGATATTAAAAACAGCAGCGGCCCCTGCACTGTCCCCTACTGGTCACCACTCTTAACATCAGCCAATTCAGATGAGGTTCCTCACACCATCACCCTCTGCTTTCTGTGTCTGAGCCAATTCTGCACCCATCTACACCTCACACCCTGAACTGCCACTTTTCAACTGATGCCCAATCTCTCATGTGGTGCCTCATAAAATGCTTTCTGAAAGTCCAGATCAATATCATCATCTGCTCCACTCTGCTCTTATCCTTTTGTTGTTTCCTCATAGAATTCCAGCATGTTAGTAAAACATGACCTCCCTCTTCTGATGCCACAGTAAAACTCCTGTTCTTGGCAAGTGTTGCTCAATCTTATCCTTAATAATTCCTTCCATTACTATTCCTGTGATGCAAATTATGAAGATGTTATGAAGGGTCAACACTGTAAATATTGACACTTTACGTAAATTTGATGTATTTGCCAATAAAAGCCTTTGAAATTTAAGGAATGTTTAGAATTGTTCTTCAGTATCCCATAGAAACATGTAAAAAAAAAATAATAATCTGAGAATGCTGAAGCAGCAAAGATCACAAAAGCACAACATTTGTGTCACTGCTAAAACATTTGGCCACTACTGTATAACTGCTTTGTCTTCCTCATCACTTGAGTCTCTTAATGTCAAGTGGTAAACTGGTAAAACAATGGTCTGTTGTAAAGTCAACTGCCGTCTGCCTCGTCGCTAGCTTCCTAAACAGAGCCGGAGTTGTCAGCTCAGTCAGATTACAGTATGTGGGCAAGTTGTATTTAAAACTACTGATGCAAGTTTGCATGAGAAGCAAATGACGAAGGTACACGCTGCATATATTAACGGGTTTAGGTTAAGCTATGCTTGTAGTCGTTTTAGGAGAAATGGAATGGACTGTCTAAGGACATTTCGTTATATGCGAATTCGCATTGTACACAATCCTTAGGAACGTAACATTAACCTAAGACAAGAGTCTACTGTATATACAGGTCTCTTGGGAGAATGTTCTGCTCTTTTCAGGCTTGGGGGACACAACCTTTAAAGTTGAGGCAACTGACTTGTGGGTATGTTTCCCAAGTGAGGGCAGTTAGGAGCAGGAGACTGAGAAAGAAAATGGAACTATGGACTGGAACGGAAACTGAAGAAATCTTGTTAAAGAACAGCTGATCTTTACAGCCCATGTCACATTACACAACTTCCAGTTGTTGCGTATGTCAGACCTGCCAGCTGCTACTGGATCCGTACCAATTTAAATGTCTGATAATTGATGGGCATGTCAAATTATGTGACATGCTCACCTATTTTTGTGACAACGGCCCGAAAATTTAGCTCCTCCACCCTTCAATTATTGTAGTCTATAAAACATCAGAGAGTTGAGCTTCTCTTCTGTTTATGAGGTCCATAACACCCACAACTCCATATTCCTAGTCGCTTAATTTAACATATTACATTTCTGGACGAGCAATCATCGGTGGTCATCTTTCGTGCACATGGAGCTTGCTCCTAACAACTAAAGACAAAGTCAAATCTGTCAACTTTGTCGGGATGAGATGCAGACTCGTTGGAATGAGTCGCATGGTCTTCCACA
Source organism: Erpetoichthys calabaricus (assembly GCF_900747795.2). NCBI lineage: Eukaryota > Metazoa > Chordata > Cladistia > Polypteriformes > Polypteridae > Erpetoichthys > Erpetoichthys calabaricus. Next base: position 100,016,222 of record NC_041409.2, on the reverse strand, counting down.
TTACACAATCACAGATACTCCTGATCTGAGCACGATGTGTGTGTATAAAGCACACCTGTCCACAGAATCAATTTCTTCCATTCCAACCTCTCCGCCATCATGGGCAACACCAAAGAGCTGTCAAAGGATGTCAGGGACAAGGCTGGAATGGGCTACAAGACCACCAGCAAGAAGCTTGGTGAGAAGGTGACAACTGTTAGTGCGATTATCTGCAAATGGAAGAAATAGAAAATGACCATCAATCACTGTCGGTCTGGAGCTCCATGCAAGATCTTGCCTCATGGGGTGAGGATGATCATGAGAAAGGTAAGCGATCAGCCCAGAACTACACGGGAGCAGCTTGTTAATGATCTGAAGGCAGTTGGGACCACCACAGTCACCAACACCACCCCTGGTAACACACTACACTGTAATGGATTGAAATCCTGCAGCGCCCACAAGGTCCTGAAGCTCAGAAAGGCACAGGTACAGGCCCATCTTAAGTTTGCCAGTGAACATCTAAATGATTCAGAGAAGGATTGGGAGAAAGTGCTGTGGGGTCAGATAAAGCCAAAATTGAGCTCTTTGACATCAAGTTGACCTGCCATGTTTGGAGGAAGAGAAATGCTGAGCAGGACCCAAAGAACACCATTTCCACAGTCTAGCCTGGAGGTGGAGATATTATGCTTTGGGGCTGTTTTTCTGTTGAACCCACAAGGTAAGATCTTGCATGAAGCTCCAGACCGATGTTGATTGATGGTCATTTTCTATTTCTTCCATTTCCGAATAATCACACCGACAGTTGTCACCTTCTCACCAAGCTTCTTGCTGGTGGTCCTGTCCCTGAATGTCATTTGACAGCTTTTTTAGTGTTGCCCTTGATGCCGGAGAGGTTGGAATGGAAGAAATGGATTCTGTGGAGAGGGGTGTGCTTTATACACAAAACAAGTTGAGATCAGGAGTATCGATCGATTGATTGATCGATTGATTGATTGTAATCCACAGATTCTGGCTGGGTTGTAGAGGAGCACATCCTTATTTCACTCAATGCCATGCAAATCAATGTATAACTTTTATTTCATGTGTTTTTTCTGGATTCTTGCTTGATATTCTGTATCTCCATTAAAATTAAACTACCATCAAAATTAGACTGTTCACTTCTTTCTAAGTGAGCAAACTTAAAAATTCAGCGGGGGATCAAATTCTTATTCCCACCACCCCCCCACCTTTCAAACCTTTCTGTCCACTGCAAAATTAAGAAAAAGAGCTGATCAGCATCTACATCTTTTTTATTGATTTGACTTGAATATGCAACTCTTGGCTGGAAAAGGTTAACAGAAAGCTAAGAGAGACATGGCGTCGTAACTCAAAAAACTGGAAGAGCTTCGATTCAGTCAGAATTATTATGGTATAAAAGTGATAACATAAAGGAATGACAGGAAAACAATATGAAAAAAAAAGTATCGCTAAATTGAATGTTTAAATTAAAAAGCAAATGTGTGTCTGATTACTTTTTACATTTGGCAGAGCACAGTTGCAGTGTATACTGCTTCTCAAAGTGAGGTACAGAGGCCTTTTAAGTATAATATCCTTCATACTGTAGACAGATATTCAGATTTTTCATTCAGACTTTTTTTGCAGCCTCTGGCAGAACAGCTTAGACGTAGTGCATTTTAAATGGGGTAATAAAAGGCCCCCAATTTCTTGCTCACATATAACTTCTGTCCACCAATTGCTTTCTCATATTTTCACTCTTGCTCCATTTTTTTGCAGTTTGTCTATATTCGTTGTGACGCCATCAACTCCCCAATCAATGTTTGAGTGGCTAATTATTTTGTTAAACATTTGATTTGAGGAGCTGAACTTGAATTCTAATCCAACAATTGCCCGGCGTTTGCATCTTTTCTTAGCATCTCTTTGGTTTTTCTTTCAGGTATTGAGGATTTCCCATCACACCCAAAAAGCTGCCATCCCTGACAGGGCTGCCCTTCCGGACGACAAATCCCATGTAACCCAGTGGCATCTTGAATACTGTGTGCAGTTTGGGTCTCTATAAAAACATAACAGCACTAGAAAAGGTCCAGAGAAGAGCAACAAGGCTGATTCAGGGCTACAGGGGGTGAGTTATGAGTGAAGATTAAAAGAGCTGAGCCTTTACAGGAGATGAAGAGGAGACCTGACTGAAGTGTTCAAAATGATGAAGGGAATTAGTGCAGTGGATTGAGACGGTGAGTTTAAAATGAGTTCATCAAGAACACAGGGACACGGTTGGACACTTGTGAAGGGTGAACGTCACACAAACATTAGGAAGTTTTTCTTTACACAAAGAACGATAGACACTTGGAATAAGCGACCAAGTAGTGTGGTAGACAGACTTTAGGGACTTTCAAAACTCAACTTGATGTTTTTGTGGAAGAAATAAGTGGACAGGACTGGCAAGTTTTGTTGGGCCGAATGGCCTGTTCTTGTGTTCTAATGTTTCTAACGTGTCCATACCAGAGGAGCACTGCCATCTGCTACACTGGGGCAGGAACTGCTCTTGACAGGCAGTCTCCTGAAGACCATCCATTAATCTTTCACTCTGACAGAGATAATAATTAAGAAGCACCCCAGGCAGGTTACACCTCCATCTACAGTGGCTGTCCATTACGCCCCCCCCCCCCCCCCCAAACTGGCTGGGCCAAATGTCACTCCTTATTTCAGTCGGGGTGTCAGTCCATCCATTAGGGCAGGGGTGGGCAAAGTCATTCCTGGAGGGCCGCAGTGGCTGCAGGTTTTTGTTCCAACCCACTTGCTTAATAAGAAGCACTTATTGCTCAAGTAACATCTTCTGCTTCATTTTAGTTATCTCCCTCATTAAGATTTTGAACCCTTATTGCTTATTTAAGTCTTAAACAGCTGCATTCTTGGTTTTTAATTGGTCCTTATTAGCAATAAGATGCAAATGACACAAGAAACCAGCAGTTATCCATTTTGCTTGTTACCTTTTACACCTGTGTGTATTTATTGTGCACTATTTGGTTTAATTAAATACTTCGAAGGAAAGAGAAGAGAAAAAAGTGAAGGACTGAGAATTACCCATCCGTTTTATGCTTCAAAGTATTTGGATGATATCCTTAGAATGGAAAACAAAATCTAGGATATGAGAATGACCTGACATAGCAGAGTTAAAGCACTAATAAGCCATGAAATGTAATTATTGACAAGGATTGTTTTCTAATTAAGCAACTGGGTTGGAACAAAAACCTGCGACCACTGCGGCCCTCCAGGAATGACTTTGCCCAGCCCTGCATTAGGGCACTTAGTAAGGACAATGACGTTGTGTGACATACTGTGCCAATGACTGACATCCTGGACTGTGAAAATGTAACTGATAAGGAGTTATACTTCTTATCACGTTACACTTAGTGAACACCAACATGTTGTTAATTTACTCATAGATAATTCTTGTTACAGTACATGTGTATTTGTACCTTTTTGTCTGCTGCTGTAACCCTGCAGTTTCCTTTCAGGATTAAAACAGATAGCAACTTCATATCTTACAGAGTTCAGAAATGAGCGCCCAGAAGTCAGCCAGTCAATGACAGAGGCGGTAATCACATGGAGCATTAAGTAGCCTCCTTACTAGATGCAGTGTTCAGATAGTGAGGTAAAGAAGACATAACCCAGTATTACCTGAAACAAGTTAATATTCGAACGGCAGCAGGGATTTGTATTTCAGTGAAAAGCTTACCATAAACATGCTCAAAATATAAGGCAAGACATTCCAAGGACTTTAGTCGAGATTAGAAACTAGGCCCTTAAAATTAACGAGACTAAAGCAAAAGATAACCCAAATGAAAGAAAAAAAGCCATACCTTCACATCCATGGCAGTGCAATATCCAGATGAATTTCTTTTAATAGCAAAAAAACAAAAACAAAAAAAACAAACAAGCACACACACAGAAATCAAAACCAGAAGCATGTGTTGCTGCCATTCCACATATCTGTTAAATCTATCGAATGCTTGTATGCAATGTTCAAAGCAGCAAACATCAAAGTCTCAGCCATTAAATGGTGAAGGCGAAAACAGAGAATTGGGGGTAGTGTTAAGATTAATGAAAGATTTAGAGAGAACTGAGCAATCATTGGCAAACCATCCTGTTCACAGAGGAAAAGAGCAAAATGAAATTTCACTGCCTTGGTCTGAATGGGTTCTTGGGGTTCCTGAGTAAGATGCCATCAAATCGGTGGTCTCCTTCAAGGTTGTGAACACAAACAAGAGAGTGCCAAGTGTTGGGATTAAAATGTTTAGACTCCTTGAATTTCAAAGGACTAAGCTAGATATGCAAATATTTGAGATTAACAAAAGATGCTAAATAAGCAGGGCTCTTGTCAAAAACAATATATAAATATAAATGGATGTATAATGACCCTGTAGTTAGGATATAGCGGGTTGGATAATGGATGGATGGATTGATGTATAAATATTCTGTTCATAAAGGATATTTCAGATAATGGAAACAAGTCGGAGTACAGGAGGCTTGTGGAGGATTTGGTCTTGTGGTCCACAGACAACAACCTGCAACTCAACATCCGTTAAGACAAAAGAGCTGCTGGTGGACTTCCGACATGTCAAGAAGCCCCTAGGACCACCCATCGTTTAAAAGCACGGCCGTGGAAGTGGTGCAGAGCTACAAGTACCCGGGGGTTTACATACACAGCAAACTGGACTGGTCTGACAGCACAGTGGCCAGAGGGGACTCCAGTCTCTTGACGTGTGCAGCAGGCTGCTGGTCATGTTCTACCCGTCCACAGTAGCCTTACATTACAGTCTCCTGGTCAAGCAACCTGAACTCAAAAGAAGCACATGGCCTAAACAGACCTATGAGGAAAGCCATCACAGGGCAAACCATGGACAAACTGGAAACTGTTGTGGATAGGAGGATGGTGGCACAACTGGATGCCATCATAAAAAATACCCTCGGATCCCTTTAACACTTTGAGGGCTGAATATTTTTTCCAAAAAACACAGTTTTCTGAAAAGCACCCAAAGCAATGGTTTCACACAGAAATCAACATAAAACGTTTGTTGCTACATGCTGTGGTCACCAGTTTGTCAGGAAGGCATGCCCGGCTGAAGCCGTATGCAGTCGTAGTGTGTCACGATTGGGTTTGTACCTCTTGTCATTGTAAGTGGCGGTCCTCCCAGGCAAAGCCACTCGAACCTGTTCAGTACTGTGATCAGCTGATGCTGGTACCTCACTTGTCAGCCTTTGAATTTTGATACAAGTCACAGTCCAATTCAGCGATCATATGCAAAACGTGGTCCACGGAGTATTTTAATTTATGCATTTGCTTCCATCTCTCGCCAGAAGTTGATGCCGTTTTCGCGGTTGTTTGCTCCGCACCACTCACACACGCACAGGGAATCTCCGTCAAACCAATGAAGCTAACTAGCAAAGAGTGGAGGCGACAAGGAACTGCCAAAGATCCAAAGCAGACTACCACATCTGTTAAACATGGAGCGGAGGGTACTATGGCATGGGCATCTATGGCTGCCACAGGTCCTGGCACACTTCTCTTCACTGAAGATGTACGCAAACCCCTTAAATGATAGTCTGCAATGTGCACTTTGATCCCGTCTGAACTGTCAGATTTGTAATTGTAAACTGTAGAACACAGGGGTGAATCAAGGTAAAAGGGGTCTTTGTGCCAAACATCACGGCGGACACTGCATATATTTGTTTATGTTTAAGTGCTTTTGTATTGTCAGAGAGTCTTTTAATCTTTCAAATAATAAATTCAAATAAAGGACAACAGATTAATAATAGATGACAATACAACATTCTCAAACCATCATAACCCAATTCAAAGTCTATTTCAGAAGCACAAGGCTTAAGGCAGGAAGCTCATTTTAATGAGCGGCATTTTCTTAAACTGCTCTGCCCTCTAAATAAACTTGCTAGAAATGTTTTTGTCCTCCGTTTGATTAATTAAATGCAACTCTACCTTTCTCCCAGAGATAGTAATGATCCATAAATTCTGTCATATAGGCAGGTAAAGTTAAGAGCCAAAACTATATACAACTGTATATAACAAAAGACTAAGATCTGCATGCCCAGGCCCTCAGAACAATCTAACTGGTGTCACACACGTGCACTTGGGAGGCCAGCTGAGGGCTTAACCGAGGGCAGAAAACAAGAGCAGGTTTTTTGGAAGTGCACTAACCTTTCCTCTCCTTCTCCTACAGATCCCCCAAAGGGAAACCAACATAAAGTACTTCCTGCTTCGCTTGCATCACCACTCCTCCTACCTCAGTCACTTCCGGCTTCAATTATCGGATCCTACCTCTTCCTCCATGGCTATTATTAAAGCCCAGCTCCTCTTCTCTTTAGTTGTCCCTGTTTTGGACGTGGAACCAGACATTGCTCTGGAGCCATTTCTTGAAAGCTTGATTTGTACGCTGTATAATATAGGGGGTGAGTTCCCCAAACCTGTTTTTGCCTTCTTTGTGTTTCATTACACTGGTCAGTTTGGGTTTGGTGTGGCAACGAAAGAGGAAGTGCGAGTGTGAGACACATGAGGAGGAGTAAAGGTGCACAATGATAGAGTCACCTTAAAAGATGGCAAGTATAAAACCAGACAGATGGCGAGAAAGGAGCCTCGAAAATAATGACAGAGTCTAAGAAGGCGGCTTTATGGGAACACACTTGAGAAGAGAAGCGCCAGTGAAGAGAAGTTCAGACACACGGAAACACAGAGGAAAGGTGCTGAAGGTACACGGTGGGCAAGACGTTGCAAATATTTTTTTAAATTATATTATTCCCAGTCTTTGACAGGTACCATGGCTAGTGTATTATTATACTGGTTTCACTTTTGCCAGTAAAGAAAAAGAGCCGTTTTTCCATAATCTGTTTTCTAAAACAAAAACAAAATGAGCTAGTTTTCCATTTTAAATAATAGGTGTTTGAAAATTCAAATGAAATGCCCAAAAATGTCAGCATGTGATGCCCTCCCTCAGGCTTCTCAAGTACAATCACTGGCTTCTGCGGCTCCATAATGGACCCTGAGGAGTGTTGGCTTTTTAGGGGGAAACATTTATAAAACATATTAGCCAGTGGTAACTCAATTAGAAGAAAAGTATAAAGCAGGTACCAAAGTCTCTGAAAAGCTACATTTTTTTATAATGTTGAGTTTATGCAAGCTGAGCGTTTTATCACTAGAATTACCAGAGCCTACGAAAAAACTCGTAGATCCATCCCACCTTGAATCACTTCGCACCTCTCCATCAGCGTCTTTTGTCCTGTAAATGTGTCAATAAGCAGCAAGCAGCCTGCTATCACATCCCCCACCGCCGCACAGTTTTCTCAGCTCAAGTCTGTTTACCTGTGTGTCAGCTGCTTGGAGTTGTACGACACTTTATGTCTACATTTTGTCAATTATTACTAAAACATGAAAAATGTTTGTTTTAACAATGTGTTTACTGTACATAGATTGTTGTAGACACGGAACACACATGAAATGCAGGTGTTCCAAATAACGATATAGTATTTATAAAAGGTGTAATTTTGCTTGACTTCTCACTCTATACAACTCCAAGCAACTGACACGCAGGTAAACAGACTTGAGCTGAGAAAACTGTGCAGCGGTGGGGGATGTGATAGCAGGCTGCTTGTCGACACATTTACAGGACAAAAGACGCTGATGGAGAGGTGCGAAGCGATTTAAGGTGGAGTTTTTTCGTAGGCTCTGGTAATTCTAGTGTTAAATGACTAATGCACTGGTTGATATGCTAAAACAGATGGGGAGTTTTGCACAGATTTATCTTTGTAGGTTATTTGTGATTAGCCAGCATGGAGAATGGCACTGGAACATCACACCAAGACGATGATGTGCTTCTTTATGGTGCATTAAAATTCAACCTGATATTGAGCAGTGTATGAGAATATGAAGTTTCAATTCAGCTTTAGGTGACTTTCACTTCAGGGCAGAGGTAACACCGTGTTGTTTAGAGAAGTGTTTCCCAACCTGTGGGAAGGCAGCAACATCGCAGGTGGGCCATGACAGACCCCAGACGAACCATACCAGCAGTCTGATGATAGCGCTTGATTCACAGTGGCAGCATCTCAGGTGGATGTCAGGAAACCACAGCCAAAACCTCTTCCACCGTTCCAATGAGCACGCTCGACTCACGGCAGAAGCATCAAAGTTTGATTGTGGCCAATCCTGGATGACGTCCCCAACACCATCTTTGACAGCTGTGCTCAATTCATCAGGTAGGAATTGTATTGAAGATTGTGCCTGATTCATCTAATGCTCTGGTGATCGACCCACTTCCTGCCTCTCTAATGCTTTTGCTCGATGAACTGAGTGGGACCACCACACTAACCCCCGTTCAAATGATAGCACTAAAATCTCAGAGAGGATAACCCCCAAGTGGGTCATGAGCATAATAGCATATGAAATATTGGGTCGTGACACCACAAAGGTTGGGGGAGACACTGGTTTAGAGGATGTTGAGGGTTCAGTTTTTGATTTTTAATAAATCTGCAAACCTTCTTTGAAAACATGTTTTCAGTTTGTCATTCTGGGTAAGTGAGCGTAGAATGATGGGCAAAAATGCCAAATTTCACCATTTAAAATTAAAGCTACCATTCAATAAAGTGTGCTGAAAGTGAAGGGGTTTGAATACTTTATGAACTCACTGCATAACTCAATCACCAAAAAAGATAAAAATAGTATAAACATATTTAAAAACATCCAGTGGTAAGAACGTCTGCATTTCTTAAAGAAGTTTCTGTAGTTTGGAGTGTGTTCATACTTTTTGTTTAGGATTAGAGCTATGTGTTCACATCCACATTTTTGAGTCCTTGACTGGTAGTGTCCTTTATAGGCTTAAACCCGTTCGTTGTCCAAAACGATGTGAAGGAGTGTAGTATAGAACATTAGAACACTCTGGACGAGAACAGGCCATTCAGCCCAACAAAGCTCACCAGTCCTGTCCACTTATTTCTCCCAAAAAAACATCCAAGTCGAAATTTGAAAGTCCCTAAAGTCTTACTGTCTACCACACTACTTGGTCGCTTATTCCAAGTGTCTATCGTTCTTTGTGTAAAGAAAAACTTCCTAACATTTGTGCGAAATTTACCCTTCACAAGTTCCCAACTGTGTCCCCATGTTCTTGATGAACTCCTTTTAAAGTCACTGTCTCGATCCACTGGACTAATTAAGTCTCCTCTTAATCTCCTTTTGCTTAAACTGTAAAGGCTCAGCTCTCAAGCATTTATGTTGTTTGTCTTGAGGTTGAATTATTCTGAAGCCTTAACTTTGTTTTTGGTTGCTTGCTATTGTGGTCTTATTTAATTTGTCAAGTAGCTCATGGTGGCTTTTGCTGCAAAAAGGTGCTACATACAGCAAATATCAATTACTTTCCATTACAAAGTCTCAAAAAGCACCCCGTTACTGTAACTTGGAAAACTTGCAAAGGTGAAGAAAAAGCAAAAAACAAATATTTATGTAGTAATTTACTAGTGAACAATTCTGCTTCAGTTAACTGCATTAGAATAAATGCACACAATGGCCAAACCTTACCTCATTTAAAAAAAATATATATATTATTTATTTTGTATATGCATATACATATATACACTAGGAGGCTTCGCCCCCTGCTCGCCAATGTACCTGTGCTACGCACCAGCCACTTCACATCTCTGCTGCTCGCGTATGTGGATTTCACTTTCACCATACAACAAATTCAAAATCTTTTTTGTTTTAAAAATACATTTTGTGTAAAGTGTGATACTTTTGGACGTATGGATTTGTATCCATTATTAGCTGTAGAATTTTTAATACTTCTGATCGTTAACTCTTTCGATTCTATGCTGCATCGCTTCTCCGTGATCATAAATATAAACCTGACCGAATTGTGGTTTCTTCGAAATTAAACTTGTCGTAGCTTTAATTGTTGTGGAACCACAGATTCTCATTGTGTTTGGTCCTGAAATAAAAATGTGGACTACATCGAAGGAAACACACAGATTGAATGACTAAAAATACTGTCCAGAAAAGCTTCTTTAAAGGATGAAACTGAGTACTTTTCATAAACAAATTTAAATGTGGAAAACGTAAAAATTTATAGAAGCTGAGTGAACTGTGTGACAATACACACGAATGAGAAATGATTGTACCGCGTGCGTGGTTGTAAATGTTTGAGAGGAGGGCAGGACTTTTCAAAATCTCTTGTCTCGTGACATTTGAAATTATCTCCGAGAATGTCGCATTGCAGGATTTCCTTTTATAATAGAAAGATATTTTATACACAGCAAATATTCATAGAAAATTATGTGGATAATTCTGTGTATACCTGAAAACCTAAACCTGACTGACAGAAAAAAGTTGCTAACATTTATTACCAGTAGAAAGACAGTAGTACCTCCACATCCAAGGATTCAGTTTACGTTAATTGCGATTTGTTGTGGCCCGAAAATATTAAATGGATAAATCCAGAAATAAACAATTGCTGCAAATCTCAGAGCGTGGGGGTACGCCTAGGTGTCTGAAGTCATTTCTCTGCTCTGATGCATTAAATACAATACAAACCAACATTTAGACTCTGACGCTCTCATTGTCTGCATTAGTTGCCACATTATTGTAGTGTTGCTGTGAAAATAAATTTAATAATGGTCCAGGGCTCCAAAGTACATGTTGGCAGTTCTTCAAAGCCTAAAAGGAGCCGTGAAGTGCTTCCCATCAGTGAAAACAACAAAGAATGGAGAAGCCAGTGAGTACTCACAATAGGTTAGGACATTTTATAAGAAATACGTGTAAAAATGTAATGTAAAAACGTGTTTTACCTCTGGGTGTGTAAAAGATCATTTTATTGCTCCATCATCTCTTGAAAGTTAAGCTAAAATGTTAGAATCACTTTCAATCAATTTTAAAGAGAGAGAGAGGTTAGGAGCACGCGCCATCCACCACATGACAAACCACCTCAGGAGCCCAGATTAGGACCCGAGTGCAGCCATGCAACGGGTGACACCTCAGCACCACACCAGTTCACATGCAGTGGAACAGTGGGAGGTTTTCTATGGTGACTGAGGTGCCCCAGGTTTTCCCTGCAGGTTGGAGGGCCTACTTGCAGGGCTGGAAGCAGATTAACGTCACACCCCTGATGGAGCAATTGCAGGTTAAGGGCTTTGCTCCAGGGCCCAACGAAGTAGAGTCACTTTTGGCGTTTACGGGATTTAAACTGGCTTACCAGTGCAGATCCCTACCTCAGAGCCACCACTCCACCCATTCAATAGAGAGAGAGTACAAATATAATAATGCACAATGTATTATAATGTGCTCTTGGTAATGTCTTATTGTGCTGTCACACACGTGCGAGTAGGAGGCAGCTAAAGGGCCTGAGTAATGGTAATAAAATATCTGACCAGGGGGTGGCGGAGTGTGCCAACTGTCTTTCTCAGTTCCCTACAGACCTTTTCTGGGAAATCCTGCCGACTGCGCCACTGTGATAATAATCAGACCAAGACATTATAAAGGTTTGGGGCAGCCACCCGTATATTGTTTACCCAGCTGCAAAGGTTTGAGTTTTAAGTGCACAATGTGCGTAGAACAGAGTCGAAAAACAGAACTGATTCTCAGACAAAAATGGAGGTTTTAAAGGCCCATACAGGAAGTGACGTCAGCAAAGGGGTCGACACCGGAAGTGATGTCTTCTGAGGCGCCAGAACCTTGCAGGATTTCCAAGAAAAGGTCTGTAGGGAACTGAGAAAGACAGTCAGCGCACTCCGCCACCTCCTGGTCGGATGTTTTATTACCATTACTCAGGCCCTTTAGCTGCCTCCTACTCGCAAGTGTGTGACAGTGTACAATTTATCAATTAAACTATTACAAGTGTGTATGTAAATGACTGACATACTGGGCTCGCTACTATCTGCGGTTTCAGGCATCTGTGGCAGGTCTTGGAGCGAGTCAGATACAAATACTCTACTGTATTTAGAACTGTTAGTCACCGTCACAGATTTTTTTTTTTTGGTTTAAAAAACGTAGCAACTCATTTGTTCCTCTCTTGCTTTGGGGGTGATGAACAATAGCTACCTGACATAAAATCCCTTCTGCAATGTTACATCATCAGCAAGGCTTTCAGATTTCATGACTCAGGGCCGTGTCAGAAAACATATTCCAGATGGTAAACCACACCACCTGTTTCACTAACCCAAGACTGGCTGAATTATACTTAACTGCTCACCAAACCAGATGGAATGTCTGGTCTATAAGAGACTCCACACCAAAGGAAAATTCTTCACGGTAATCTTAACATATTTTCTTTACAGTTGCTGCTGACCATTTCAAATATGACTGTAAGCGTGTTCCCTTAACACTACCCCCAGTAAGAAGTACAGAAATGGAAGTTCATGCACCACTTGATATGGGTCATGTTAGTTTAAAAAGAAAGATAACAAAGGGAGTAAAAGATAAGAAAAAGCAGTTGCAAGGGAAAGTCCATGGTGAAGCTGCAAAGGTTAGACCTACCAAAACAGATTTATCCCATAAGATCTCCTGCACAAAAGAGCAAATGATAAACAGATCACAACAATTGGAAAAACGAGGGACACAAATACCCCAAAGTCAGGATGTCAGCAAGAAATCACTGTGTACACAATCTTAAAAAGTAAAGTAAAATGTTTCATTGCAAGAGTGCAGAACCAGTGTTGGGATGCCAAAGTGCATTGGCCATTCATCCTTAATAAGCTCAGAAAAGTAATTTAATTAAAACAATTACCGTATATACTCACATATAAGTAAAATCGATCATAAAATCAGACCCCGACTTGTACGCCCGTTCAAAAATGAGAATTTCTTTTTGCATCTTCTTGCCTCCTCTAATCTCACACCAGTTTCTCAGATTCGTCGAATTTTGTGGCAGCGGCTCAGTTACCAATTTCTTTCGCCACTTCAACGACGTTTATTTTAAAACCAGCTTCCTATTTTGTTCTGATCGTAGATAAGGGATGCACTTACGATAAAAGTGTACGAGGGTGTGAGATACAAAAAGCACAAAACAGTGCAAACGTCGCTTTGGAAAAGTGCGGGTATCACCGTGTGGTGACGTGGGCACAATAGAGAGAGAGAGAGAAGTGAGGAGCACACGCTGATACAGCGCATTGCTGCACCCATACAGAAAGAAAAGGCCGTGTGCTCTGTGGTTCCTCTCTCAGGTGAGCGGTAGCATATCGTAATCTCTTGGACCAATAGCGTGAGTTTTCCGCATTCGACTTATACAACCGACATTATAAAAAAACAGAAATTATACAATAAAATCAAGTCCTGACTTATCCGTGAGTATATACGGTAATTCTAATGACAATTCACTGGAAACATTCACCTATCCAAAACATTATTAGTTTAAGGGTAAGAATGAATTTATCCTTTTTAAAACAAACACTTTTTGTTTTTAAGGTGCCTTTTGTAAGAAAATTAAACTTCCAAAGATTATCATTATTTTTTTTTTTTTTTAAGGATTTCACTTAAAAAGGAGGAGGAAGGTACAATGCTTTCAACAGCAAGAATTTGAAAAGCTTTATCAAAATTGAAAACAAACAAGAAAATAACAAAAGGTTTAATTGTTACGTCATGTTAAGTGCACCCTAGAGCAGGCTAAACTTAATGCAAGGTATGATAAAGAAATACACAACCTTTAAAATGAACTTAAATACAGTCATGCACCAATTTAAAGACAACCGAGTTGAAGCCATTTGTATTTACGGCCGAGGGCCGTTGGAAAACCATGGGGTAATAATTACTAAAAATTGTTAAAGCCAGCAGCAGTGACAAATCTTTCATTGCTGCTATCACTATGACTCACGGAGGGCCCTTTAAGGTTTCTTTTGATCGGCGCTGATTCTAATGTATTTGGCCCACACCACCCTCTCTCACACGAGTGTTTCTCAATCTTTATAGACCTGCCACCCAGTTTTGTCTTTTTAAATTCATTAATGACCCACTACCGGCCAAACAGCCCGTCCCAAATGGAGCCTTAACTTGCTTTATGACTGTATTTTGAAAAACAGCAGTTACCTTGATGTGGACATGTTTTAGTTAACGGGTCACCTGATAACTACAACTTAAGATACAAGAAACATAATCCTGTTACTATGAAATATATACTAAAGTTTAGATCTCTGCTCTTTAAGTAGCTAATGAAATAAACTAAAGGAAAGGTACAGTATAAAAATGAAAACAATATCGAAAAAAAACTGATTTCTACTTCAATAAAAAATAAGTGAAAACGCCTCCTAATAAGCCAACTTACACAAAGGCTGGGTACAAGATTGGTGAGGTTAACATGCCGAGGAGCAAACATGTGAAGCTGCTGCAAGCAGGAGATTGCTTGGGCCTGGACTAAGCAGTCGGGGTTATCCTGCATCACTGCACAACCAACGAGACAGGATTTCCTTAGTGCAGATATGGATGAGCTGCCACCTAAAAAAGCAAACACATGACACATAAATTGAATTCAGAGTCACGCTAAGGTCCATTAGGACCATGTGCATTCACTGTATGCCGGCTGTCAGAGAAGTCTGCCACAAGTACACCTAAAATCAATAGCAGTAACATCATACTGATCTTTAAGAATTCAGAGGACAACAAATGAGTTGCTTATTGACCTTTCCAGCTTCCACACATCACAATCCTACATCAAGTCATGTTACTAAGTGTCTACTCGCACAAACTGACTTGAAGGGTAAGTTTCCAGATTTTTCCTAAATTAACCACTATTAAATCTTCATTAAAAAAAAAAAAGATTTGGAACTGAACGTTATTCTTATTTATTAACGTATGTTAAATTTATAGTCCTCTGTAATTTTAACAATTGTTAAATATCACTATTTTAAAAAAGGCACAACCTCAAAGAAAAACTCAGAGCATTCATAAGTATTAAGTTTATTTGCATGCTCATAGCATTCACCAAGCGAATGAAATACTTCAGTTATGCTATTAACTGTCTCCTGTAGTGAGTGCTAGGGATCTGTGCTAGCAATCAGAAGGTTGCCGGTCCGAATCCCATAAGCGCCAGAAGCGACTCCACTACGTTGGGCCCATGAGCAACCTACAATTGCTCCGTCCCGGGTATGACGTTAATCTGCATCCAGCCCTGCAAGCAGGCCCCCCAACTTGCAGGGAAAACTTGGGAGTTGGGTGGCAGGATTGGCACTCCAGCCACTGTAAAAAAAACCTCACACTGTTCAGTGTGGTGCTGAGGTGTCACCCATTGCACGGCTGTACTTGGATCTCAATCTGGATGGCTTGCCGTGTGGTGGGTCCAGCAACGTGCTATAATCAGAGTATGCGCCCAACCTCTCCTCTCTGTAGTGAAGTGTGGATAACAGAGTCGAACATAATTTTGTCCTTAAATTCAGACAGGTATTATTTTGGTAATTCTGCTAATTTCTACACTTTCTAGTTCATGCAGGTTCCGCTGTACAGCACCCACAAGATCAGAGCTTATCTGACAGAATATACAGCACAAATTCTGGTGCAGGCTTTGGTTTTGTTGCCTCCTGACTACTGTGAATCACTTCTGGCAGGAGTACCCGCATGGGCTATCAAGGCGCTCCAGAATGCAGTGGTCCATCTTGTATTTAACCAGCTGACATGGGCACATATCACTCCTCTCTTCATGTCACTAAATTGGCTCTCTGCAGCAGCACGCATTAAGTTCAACTCCCTGATGCCTGCCTACAGAGGAGTCAGTGGCTCAGCACCTGAGTACCATATATACTCGGGTATAAGTCGGGTCTTGAAACACGAAAAACCGATCATAAAAATCAGACCCCGACTTATACGCCCATTCAAAAATGCGACAATTTAAATTTTGCTTCCTCCAATCTCGCACCAGTCTGAAGGTATTATCATTGATATGGACCTAACCTTCTAGTCTTTCTATTTCCACACCAGTACACCCTGCTCATGTTAAACTGCTGCTGCAGCTGTGGTGGTAGTCCACGTTACTGGTAACAATGCTCATTGTCTGCGTTTTCAGATGTTACGTATTTTTTCCCTATTGTTATGGTGTTTTCAGTTTCTATGTGTTCTATGGATACAGTTATCTTGCCCTGGGAGTAAAAGTCTTACACTCAAGTTTTGAGTTTTGCTCAGCTTTGTATTTTTTGTTAATGTTCTGAAAGTTTTGTTAACTTTGTATTTTCAGTCCACTATTTTTTGTATTAAAGTTTGCTTTTGTAAATAAAGCTATCTGCTAAAAAATTCTTATAAAATTGACACCTTTTATTAATTTATCCTTATTGGTAAAATACCAAATGTATTACAACCGTTTATAAATTTGATGAAAATTCTGCATATTTTTTATAGTGTTACTAATAATATTCACCTATGTTAAGATAACCAAGCCTAGAAGAAAAGCTGGCAAAGAGGAGTGAGAATCAGTCAAGACTGTAATTTGATCATTGCTTCACTGCGGCCAACTCATCATAGCTGACATATCTTGGTATACAGTAATCCTCCGCTCTATCACAGTTCAGCTATCGCATCCCTGCTATATTCCGGAAAAATTCAATAAGTATATCCTACCTGTAGTGCACTTTGCAGCATTTCATAACAAAGCATACGGTTTTCAGCAGACAAAGAGTTTCGCGTTGCAGCACCCAGATGATTTCTTACAAAGCCCATTATTGGCTGAAAGAGGAGACTCAACCAATCAAAGCAGATTTTATTCTCTTGGGCTCTGATTAGCTGCTGCTAACGTGGTGTAATCTCGCAAGAACAGCAAGCGTGGGTCCCCAATGAACTGCGTACCTTGCTTGTGGTCCCACTTTTGTGAGCTTTTCATTTGTTTTAAGCCCTACAATGGCTCCCAAACATCCTGCATCTTGTAAGCCTTCTTGTAGCAGTGAGCCTAAGCACCAGAGGAAGACCTTGACCATACAGGAGAAGGTAAAACTGATGATGATGATGATCATTATGTTACTCATATCTTTAGCCCAACATCTGTGTATCATGTGTGTATCCAAAGTGTGTTTTAATAAGTTTACATGTGTTTAAATCGTGTGGGAGGGGTATTTTAAGGCTTAAACTATAAAAAAAAAAAAAGTGGTCTTTCTATATCGCGGATTTTCACCTATCACAGGTGGGTATGGAACGTAACTTCCGCGATAGGTGGAGGATCACTGTATTTTGATACTTTTTTAGTTTATTTATACTGAGGTACATCTATGTTTCCATGTTTTGTTTCAAGTTATTTGGCTAATTTCTGGTAAGAATCTTAACCAGAAAAAGAATATTTGAGCACCAACCGGGTGCATGGCATCACTACACTGGTTACCTGTGTCCTTTAGAATTGATTTTACTAATGGGTATAGAACTTTTTAAATAATCTTGCCCTGTCCCCCTACATTCCAAGTCGTAACTTTAGATCTTCTAATAGCGTTCTGCTTACTATTCCAAAAGCTAAGGTTAAAAGAAGTGGTGAAGCGGCCTTTCGCTGTTATATGTTACCAATAGAGAGATACATCTGGCTAACATTATGGATCATATCAAAAAAAAAATTCCTAAAACCCCCCCTTTCACTTTGAGTTTCTCAGAGCTACATTTCAATTGTGCTCCTAATAGGCTGCATATGCACAGAATTATCATACTGCTCATGGAGTTGTAATCTTTACTAATCTCTGCTTTTCTCTGCTTTATTTTGTATTTTGTCTGTGGTGGCATTTTGCACCACCAATATCTGATCAAGGGACTGTGCAGGGACGGTGCCTGCAGTGCTCAGTTTGTATACAAGACCCAGTGCATCAGATTCTCTAAGACAGAACCTAGAAACAATCAGGAATGAATTAAGAACATTAAAGGAGGGTAGAATGCCCACTAGGGGCTGGCTGGTCTTCCGATTTTGAACCCCTGCAGATTTTGTGTTTTTTTTTTTCCCCTCTACGTTATGTGAAGTTTTTTTTTGCTTTTTCTGTCCTTCCAGCCACCTGAGTTATTATCATAACTCACCTTTAGAAACTTAGAGTACATTACTATATACTAGACATTAAGCCCGTTACAATAACGGGCGCTAGAACAGTAGTCCATAAACATTAGTAGGAACAGTCTATATTAAATGGCAAGGGACCTTTTACCTCACTAAATTTTTTCCGTAAAATGCCTGTAATTTTCTCTGACAGTAATACTGGCTTTGCTATCCGTAATATGCGTTTAATTTTCTGTCACAACAGTGGGCAATCAGCAGATTCTCCCCAGCAACTGATGTAATGTGCGTGAAAATAAATCTACTTGTACTTTACACTTCACCGGGCCAAGCTTCTTAATCGCAAATCTGACATCCTCAGAGTGAACACTTGCACAACAATGGGGAAGCTGGTCTCCGCGTCTCAGTACCCGATTGGATTTTTCGTGTTTTCTGTTTTAGGTCTTACCTCATTTACCGAAATCCGATTGGATCTGCCACGTGATATTTTATATGTCCCGCCCTCTCTGTCTTGTGTGACGCGTCAGGCGGCCTTTGAAGCATCACACCGTGCCCTGCGCATGCGCACTTCACCAGAAGACACACACACACACGGACACTGGACACACACACGGGTTTCATTAAAGAGGAAAAGGACTCCACTAATCTACTAATTAGTACCACAAAAAATTAGTACCACCACAAAAACGAAGGAGCTTGTTGTTGAGTTTAGAAAATACAAAGCTGACATCCAGCCACTCATCATTGGCGGGGTCTGATTGGAGAGGGTCCGGGTGTTTAGGTTTCTGGGCATTGAGCTGATCTGGAGGGCCAACACCAAGGAGCTGCTGAAGAAGGCGCAGCAGAGACTATATTTTCTGAGAATCCTCATGAAGCACCATCTCCCCAAAAATCTGCTCCTTGCCTTTTATCACTGTTCCATGGAGAGTGTGCTCGCATACGGACTGTGTGTGAGTGGTAAGGCAGCTGCACCTCCTCAGAAAGGAAAGCGCTCCACAGGGTCGTCAGGACAACGGAGAGAACAAGTGGTTGTACCCTCCCCACTCTGGAACAAATCTACACCTCCTGATGCCGCAAAAAAGCAACAGACATTTCCCAGGATTCATCACATCCTGGTCATTGCTTCTTCCAGCTTTTGCCATCGGGCAAGAAATACAGAGCAATGAAAACCAGGAGAAACTGCCTTAAAAATAGCTTTTATCCAAAAGCAATCATGGCTCTGAACTCAGAATCAAACTGCTCCGTATCATTCTCTAAATGTGTAATATAAACCTTACGTTAACCAGTGCAATTTGTATATATAACAAGTGAAATTTGTATATTTTGTAAAGTACTTTTATTATTTCAGTTTGTTATTTTTTTCCTCTTCTTGTCTTTTTAACTCTTATGCCTCACACTGAGTCGACTGCACCTTCAATTACATTGTTCCTTTGTAAAAGTGACAATGACAATAAAGATCTATCTATCTAATTGAATATCTATATGAGCCCAAATCAATTTATATTTTGTTATTATTCTCAGATAATTGAATTTGTTTTTCTTTTCTTATATTTACTTCTTTGACATTAGGTGAAGCAAATAAATGATGTTGTTATGCTTTGTTGGTAAACACACGTAGCTCAATGGATGTGTAGTATAAAAGATTAAATTCAGCTGCATTAATGAATTAATTCAAAATATTACCAGTCTTCTAACAGATCATAAAACATTTTGAAGGACAAGCCTTATTTCACTCAAAGCAACTTCCAGATCCCAAACGCATATCACTGTCCTTTGCATATTCATCAACATGTTCACTTGTAGATGAATCGACCTGCTCAAGGTATTGAGGTGGCACATTTGTGATATGCAGTTCAGTAGTTCGGCCGCTAGAAGGAAATTCAGTCAGTCTGTCATTTTCTAACACACTTAGTCCTAAGCCAGGTTGTGGGGGGGGTACTGGAGCCAACCCCAGCTAGCACGGGGCACAAGACAGGAACAAACTGTGGACAGGGCACCAAGTCCATCGCAGAGCAAGCAAGCGCACACACACGGGCCAATTTAGGATTGCCAATCCACCTAACCTGCAAATCTTTGGACTGTGGGAGGAAACCCACACAGACAAGGGGAGAACATGCAAACTCCACACAGGGAGGACACGGAACACAAACCCTGGCCTTGTTACTGCGAGGCAGCAGCGCTACCACTACACCACCGTGCTGCCCCCTAGAAGGAAATTCTGCTTGTCAAATAGCGACGACACAACATACACAAGTATAGTGCATTAATGACTACAAAAGTACTGTACCTTGTAGTTCTGGTCCAAGTGCAGTAATAAGTGCATTTAGGCAGCGGCCAAGGCTCTGATGAACTTCTACATGAGTAGGAGGCACTGTTAACAGCAGCAGTAAAACAAGTGCAAAGGTCTGCTCCATGTGGATATGGTATAACTGCCCACCAGTGTCTATGAGGAGTGACAGAGAGTGCAATGCCCACATCTATAATACAATGTAACACATTTCAGCACAAATAGAAATTAACTAAATCAGATCTTGAAACTTATAAATGTTTTTATTAAAAAAAGGTAAGAGTTTTACAAACGAAGAAAAATCTGAATCTTTGTAATTTAGACCTGTTGAAAACCTTTGTGACTGTCACAGTATAACAAGACAGCTAAAGATACTTCATAAACAAGAGGACACAAAGCAAAATGCACTGGGTGTCAAATACCTTAAATACTCAGTAAATACAGAATAAACTAATCAAAGCTGGAGTTGCCAACGGAGTCCATAATCAACAATGTTTAAAGTCCACACAGGCCATGAACACAACAGTAAATCTACATACAGTAGTGCCATTCCACATTGGTCTGTATTTCATGGCACATGACACTTGCAGAACGAACTATAGACAAATATCTGTTTTGTTTTTACAAATGAAGCAAAGGCAAAGTGATATGCTGAGGACTATAATGGGAGTCACTGGTGTGGATTTAAATAAAAATTAATTAAAAAAATTAAAAAAAAAAAAAAAACCTATGCAAACCAAAGCCTTAACCACAAGGCCATACCGGCTCGCCATAGTTAATTGATTGATTGCAAAAACTACAGTATGTGGAAATTAAGTAAGAGTTTCTTGCGATATTAGACAGATAGATATGAGATAGATATGATACAGACAGACAGATAGAGCTATGAAAGGCACTATATGATAGACAGACCGACAGTTTCACATGACAATGGTTTACAATATTAATCGTTATAACTTTACCTGTACTTCAGGGGAGGTGTTGTCCTGAGAAAGAGTATAAAGAACTCCGACGCAGGCACCGAGGTGCTGGCTTGAAATGGTTCCTCCCATGTACCGATACAAAGTTCCCAAAGCCAAGGAATGGCCTGTTCGTGACACAACATCCCTGGCTGTTTTCAACCTGAAAAATAAGTTAAAATGGAAACAGATGGACCAGAGAATACAACTGTGCAAGTACATGCCTTACTCAGTGCAGGATTTACGTATAAGCTACACAAGCTATAGCTTAGGGCCCCCGCCTTCTTGGGGGCCCCCAAAACAAATTGTCCGAGTGAGCAATTGTCATATATACTTAAATATACTACAGTATCATTTGTCCCAATCAGGCCCGGCCTTAGGCATAGGCGAAGTAGGCGACCGCCTAGGGCCCCGGATCCACTCCTTGGTCTAATTTTCACGCATTTCACAGAGCTTCCAGGGGGGCTCCACCCCCCTTTCGCCTAGGGCCCCATAATACCTAAGACCGGGCCTGGCCTTACTTGTTGTTAGCATGGCCACAGTACAATAAAAGCCCAATCACAATATATTTCTGTACATTGACTTGATAATTTATTTATTATTTGGTAGGCTATTTTAATGCACAATTACTCATCAGTAATTTACAGAATTTAACAAAATGAGAAGGGTGAGAACTGGAAACTGTAAGTAAGGACAGAACGTACGGACTGACCTCCTTGATCTGCTGCCTCCACCTGAGGCTGTAGCATCACAGTAACTATAAATGATTTTTGGGGAGAAACACTGCTACTGGGAATGTATTATGATACCGTTTACTTGAATGGCACCCAAAGGCGTAAGGACTATTTTGTGGGTGGATGGAAGAATGAATTCACTTAAAGATGAACAAATCTTTGAGCAAGGTTATAATAAATTACAAATCGCAACAATCTTCTTTCTCATATGAAAATTATAAAACAAAAGGCAAGGACTTGGTCATTTTCTTTGGTTCACCTGCAAAATGCTAATTTACATAACATTTACATAGAAGTAGTAAGAAGGAGAACAAACGTCGCTTTCAGAATCTTGTCTGCTTACCTGTCAAAACTGATCTGGGCCACGCCGAGCGTAAAAGCGTTATCATTGACGACTTGCACCAGTCGAGACAAAGCCTCTGCAGCAACACATCGCAGGAGAGGGCTGGCGCTTTCCAAAGCGCCCATCAAAAGGGACAACGCGGGCTTCTGCACTTCGTCTGCACCTAAACCTGTCCGGCAATTCACCAAACACTTTGTTCAATCAAATAAAAAGAAAGCAGAAATTCATTATGACACATTCAATAACAAATATTCATTAGCTGGATTCTAAAAGAGACAGGAGACGAAATTGTTTGATATGCATAATATGCGGAAAATGTTAACTTTACTAAATAACTATTTACAGTTCACTTTATTGAAAATTAGAGGAGATAAGCAGGTTTTAGTGAGTTATGCGTCAATCCTTCACAGCAGGCTGTGCTCCCATAATGCTCTGGTTTCTGATCTACATTTGTAACTCATGTATAGATCATGAGACAAGAGCAATGCGCTCTCCTTTTTAAAGCCTTTCATAATCCATTAGAGACCCATGTTTTAAGCCAAGCATTGTAATAAAGATGAAATTTGAATTCTCTTTTTATCACACACCAAGTAAACCCAATTCTGACCTGGGAATACTCTGATAACATTTAGACACCAACCCACAATGGCACATTCAAATGTATGCTGGCATGAATTTGATGATACAAAGATAGATGGGAATGCACACAAATCTTAACTTCGAGCCATTATCAATGATGTAAACTGTAAAACAATACATTTAAGATATAAACAAATCAGGAGCTTTGTCTTTCCTTATAGAATACGGTCAACCAGAGAAGAGAGACCAGTGCTTACTGACTGGCAGCCACAGATGTCAACAAGGCAGGCAAAGTATTAAATGCAATACATACAATGAACTGAACTGTAGTCAATACCTTTAAGGCAGTGCAGAAAGCAGAAATGACATGAATCTGCACCAGCTCCTGTCGGGAGGCTTTAACTTGCTTGATTGCGTCACAGAACAGTTCCAGGACTTGGGTTCTAGAACAGTACAATCAGGCAATTTTAGATAAAGCTGCTGCACTGGAGAACAACACTTGTTTGGCGTGTGCAAATCAAACATCTTCCATTTACCTTTGTATCTGTGAAAGGCGAGGGAACATGACACCAAACAGATTGACGGCTGCAACGATGGCAGATGCTGCAGGACAAAGAGGCACGGGCACCATATCCACACTGGATAACCTCTGGCATATCGCAAAGGGGTCATACTCTAGGCTTCCTCCTGCCAGGCCACCTTGAAGTAACTGGAAGAATGAAAATACCACCATTAGAGGACTAGAAATTTTGGATCGTAATCAGAAGTGATAAAGGTCTGGGACAAGCTGGCATCTCACTGAAGTGGAGTTTCTAAAGAAATTCAAAAACAAATTAAATAAGGCACCCAGAGGGATTGATAAATACGCCTGTAGCAGTCAAACAAAAATTAACAGATTTCTTATTATTAGCTAATATGTATAGGATAGGAAAACTCCCATGACACTTTTCAAAAATGTACACAAGGAGGAAGAATTGGTCCACTGTCCCACAGAGGAGACCAGATCCATTTTGTTCCTTTTGAATCTTTTTCAAGTAGGCACTTTATTCAGCCCTTTCCCATAATGCTTCTTTCACCTCTGGGTGATATCCCCCTGATGTGCTTTTAACAGCCTCATTGATGTCCCGTCTACCATTCCTGAGGCAGTGAACATGATTTGCCTGAAACATACTAGGGCACAAAAGACCTCAGCCTTTAGCTTGATGGCTTCCCTTACTGCGTACAAAAGGTCCTACGTCAGCTGTCATGACATCTACCAATCACAGCTTAGTGCAGCTCTCTCTACCAAGTCATCAACAGGGCCCTTTCAGACTATACATGGCTGATACCCGTAGCAATGATAAAGAAGCATGTCTGGAGGAAAGTCAGACACCTGCTGGCCAATATACACTCACAGCTGGTTTAGGTTTGTTCAACAAATGCTTATTAGCGATGAGCAAACCATTCGTCGAATTCTTTGGAAATTTTGAAGAACTCAGCGACACGTATAGAATTCAACAAGGAAGGAGGAATTGAACTAGTTTTAGTGGATTGTAATGGTGCAGTGGTCCTTGAAATGCTCCTGAGGGGTAGGCAAGTATCTGCCAACTATGCTGGACCAATTACTGTGGCCAAAGATATCACCTGAGCTAACTACTGCACCATCGCGTCTCAAGCAACAAAAGATGCAGACTGAATGATAGCCACAAGCTAGCAAAAAGTAAGACAGACAGACAGACGTGAAAGGCGACAGACAGACAGACCGACCTAATAGAGTTGCAGTCTTCAGGGCACTAATTGGCTGTACCATGCAGAAATTTCTGAAGCTGCATTTCAGCTGGCATTCACAATTATCCACGTGGCACAGTGTAAATGCTTTGCACTTTTTCCTTCCATTAAGAAGCTACTGTACAAACATTAATTATCATTATTATTATTTCACTGGGGGGCATGTGTTTTTTGACTCTATGTCGGGGAGGGGTTGGGCTACTTTAAGGTAAGTTTTGACTGCTGCACCACTGAGTGGCTAATTACGCATGCTATTGGCCTCTGCGCACTTAACTTATATGGACTCTGTGCATGGCCAGTGAGCCAGCTGGGGCTTAGGCCAACAGGATTTAAAGATCAGTTTGTGCCACTGCAGTGCTCCAAACTAGCAAATCTCTGTTTGAGCTTTACATACTCATGGGTCTGGTTCCTGTCACTGCCTGATCTGTGCTACATAGCAAGGAACATAACATGCTTAATCCAACAGTGAAGACACAGCGTCTAATGATTCAAGGGAGAACAACTAAGTATTTTTATAGTATTCTCAATATGTTAAGGACAAATCCATCTCAAGTATCCATTGGGTAGAGTCACCATGGATGAACAAAGCAGACTGGGAAGCAAAGTCAAATGTGAGGTGGAGTACACTTACATTACGCACGTAAGGAACCTCTGCACATACACGATTGAGTAGTGATATTCCACATTCAACACAGCAGCAACAACTCTGTCATGTCATACTGGCCTCACAAGATCATAAGGCGCTGGGGGAAATAAGTTAATGTAAACAGGACACATGGTGTTGGACTTAAGTCTTCTTTTATAATTTGGATGTTCTTTTCCTCTAAACCCCACCATACAAATCCACCTCTCTTTCACCCACCCTTTCTTCTTTTGCTATATATTGCCTTTGATTCCCGTCTGTCTAATCATTTTCCTCTCATGGTGTCAAAAGCTCAGGAATAAAAGACTATTGTAAAATATGTGATTCATTCATTTTCTCCTTTGGTGGGTTTCTAGCTATAAATATGCAAACCGTACATCAGACCTTTGCTCCAATTAATAATTACCATCTATACTTTTTCTCTTCTCAGTATCCTATTGTGGCACTTGATACCTCTGCTCTACTGCTAAGCGGTTCTCCTGTCCATGGCAAAGCCATCTAAGGAACCATCAGAAGGAAAGATTCTACCATCAGACTGGACAGCCCAGCACAGTACATTGCAGAATACCCAGAGGGAGCAGGTGGCCAGTTGGGAAAAGTAACCAGGACTCTGACAGGGCCTGATTCTGTTTTAGACTTTCTCTGGTATAACAGACCATGGACTCCCGAGAGGTTTATTTTCTCCAGGGATGTTAGTGACTGGAGTTTTTGTCAACTGGCTATAGTTCAGAGTCCACAGATGAACAATGAGTTAATGAACAAGTATTGCTGGGCTCCACTTATGTTAATCAGTTTCAAACTACTGTTTTCCTGCCTGTTTAATCCATTAAGCTCAAGATGTTACATTAGCATATTGATAAGACAGTTTAAAGGACATGATTGGATGTTTAGAAGGTCGGGCTTTTGTACAAACAGATGCAGGGGTCAAGACAATTAGCTACAGACAGTGATGTACGAGAAAATGAATAACTTGAAATAGTACATTTCTTAGAATAAAAAGAGCTTCTACAAAAAGGTACTGAAAACTGGAGGGTCTATAAAGACGGCAAAACGTTATCACCTGCTCTTCAATGAACCGGTGGTCTGTTTCTTGAAGTGTAGACCCAAGGAGAAGCATATCATCAGGATGGCAAAGAGGAGGAAGGAGAAACGCTGCATGTGAAGTCGATTGTTCAAGGCCAGTCAGGTCCATAGCTAACTGTTTAAGGATTGTGTCAGTTCTTCCTGTGAACACGATTAGGTGAAAGAGAAGATTTCTCATTTATCACTAGCCATTCAATCTTTACTAAGATAAAGTAATTATCAAACAATTAACCTAAATTATAAAGCTAAAACTGTAAACCAGTAGATCCTAACCTTTTCTATGCTTGCACCCATAAATATGTTTGATTTACGTTTGCACCCTACACAAGTGAAGTCAAACTTCTAATGTCTGAACCACAAACTGAGCCACATGGATGAACAAAATGAACTTAAAAATAAAAAAAGCTTTTAACTCTGCATAAAATTTAAATCTAATTTAAATATAAATTAAGCAATTTACCTTTATACATCTTGGTAATCTTGTAAATGTGTTCCCCGTGACAATCCAGGGGTTGGGGTATCCCGCAAAGCATCAAATGCAGCAAGGAAATGACATACGATCAGTGATTGAGGGGTCTGGGAGATTGAAGACCCCCGTGACAGAATGGGTGCCGGTGTGCTGCTAAGCAATGAAACCAGTTGACAAGCCTTATCCCCCTGACCACCCATTAACACCTGCACTGCAGTTCAAAAACAGACGCGCCACACAATTAAAATTGCTGCGCTACTGCCAGGACTGCCAGCAGCACAGATGGGTTGAATGTAAGCACCAGGTGTTGCAACCAATTTAGACCCCTTGATGGCAAAAAATGTCAATCAAACCCTGACGTTGGTAACATTTCATGATCAGGGCTTGCACAGAAATCAATACTAGACTTCGCCCTTCCCTATGGATTATTGAAAGGTCCAACTTCGACTCTCTTAAAAAAAAGTTATTCGCCTCTATGAACACTCTGCCCCGCAGCAAGGAACTCGTGAAAACGTGCGTTCCTGTAGCTCATTCACAGGTAACCATTGCACAAGGCTCGATTCTTTTCATATCACAGAACAGGAACACTACCTAATAAATTATCAACAAACAACGGCATATGGCAAGACACCACAATAAAGTCGAGCAACGCACATCACTCAATTTTGGTGAATTGCGACACAGCCTCTCTCTCTTTGTCACACCCGCTGAAATGCCATCTCACATCCCCTTATGGTGCAGGCACCCCAGGTTGGGAATCCCTGATGTACGGACTATTATTCATTCACTTTCAGAAGTCGCTGCTTTAGAACAGTGTCATGGTGAAAGAGCTAAAGCCTATTGTGGCAGTTATTTTTTTTCTTACCGCTCTAAAATAAAGTAAAACACAAAAACAACATTTGTAAGTAAGAGAGTAATTGATTTAATTTAATACAAACACGTCAACAAATGGTACAGCCCTAATATTAGTATGTCAAACCGAAAACACACGGACAGTAAAGGCATAAGAATAGGAGTTACGTACCTTCATAGGTCTTTTTGGGCAGCAAAGCAAGGATCTCATAAAGTCTTTGTTTAAAGAGCACAATTATATTCTTCAAGGTATTTCCATATGATTTAGTAAGTAAAGGCAACCTGGAAAATGAGGACACGTACTTTTTAATCTTTGATTCATTTTCATGAAAGCATTTGACCAATTTGCCGTATCCAGGTTGACTAGGGCTTTGAAATCTCACTGTAGCTCTATACTTTGGTTCATTTATTTCTATTAATTATGCCTTAGTTCATTTCAATTCACACAATGAAACTGCATGCAAAACAGGATGGGCAATTAGACAAAAATTCAAATTTAAATGTTATTAAAGCATAGACTTGTTCCAATAAATTTGAACACAGGTTACAATTCTGGATGCTAATTGAATATTTGCCAAACAAGTTAAATAATAATAAAACCAAGGATTTTTATTTTCATTATTACTATTGGTTTTAGTCCTGTACCGATAGATGGTTAGCCAGCCTAACATAAAGATACACTCCTTATTTGTGAAGAATACAGATTTTTACAGCGTGTTTTCTTTTTTCATTTTCTGCAGCAAAATTTGAACAATGAATCAGGACACCCTGTAGAGGCTCTCAGCTCTCGAAACCAACCATTTAAGTGACTGAGCAGACAGAGCGAGGAAGAAGAGCCATCTGGGCCTGGACATGTCAGTTTACTCAGCGATATCATCTCAGCATTATGGAGATAAACAGACACCAATTTGCCTCTCTCATGTCCTTTTTCCAGAATAATACTTTCACTTCCATGCAGTATATTGTATAACAATTCACCTCATCTTTTCCTCTTATGTTCCCAGAAACATAAAAATACCACAGGAGGACACGTTATCTTTACATATCTCAAATACTGTTGCTGTTCAAAGACCCCTTAAGAGATGTAAAAGATGATCAGCTAGAAGAGAGACGTCACACCCCAGAAGGTTAATCAAGATGGAAGGAAAACCCCACAAAGGGCAACAACAAACCTCCACCTTGACAAGAAGCAGAAGGAAAAAGATCTAACAGGGAAAAAAAAACTTTTACAAAACAAAATGCTCGTTAATTGGACTCTTAAAGTGTGGAACAATGGCCACAAAATATTCTACTTAATATAAAGAATACATGTGTAACAAACACTAACAACCCATAGGTGTCACTGACCCTAACTGGAGGAACCAAAGCTATGAAAATCCATTGCACTTGAGAATGTTTTTACGAGTGAGGATTGGACAGTTTCTGCCCTTAGTCACAGTTACAGTGTCATGGAGAAACAAGATGCCACCCCACTAGTGACCTCAGGCAAGAATAAAAAGAAGGAGTGACACAAAGACAGACATTACTGTGAAACCGATGCAGTTTGAACTCATTTCAGTATCAAAGGAGGGCCTGAAAGCTTAAAAGAGGCTACTGTGTTTCAAAAGGGTAGTCGTTACGAGTTTTAAAACAGCAATTTGTAGATACATCTAAAACACAATCACCCTGAAACTTTGCTGCAGTTCCCTATTAGATTTAAAATTAAAGAGCACCCTCTTATATATTCTCTCAAGAATATCCTCAAGTCTATGGAACGGACAGCAAATTATAAGGTCGCTAGTTTCAACCATTCTATTTGAATCACCTGGGGCCTCATGTATAACGCTGTGCATAGAACTCACACTATAACATGGCGTAAGCACAAAAGCGGGAATGTGCGTACGCACAAAAAAATCCAGATGCATAAATCTGTGCGTACGCAAACTTCCACGTTCTTCCACTACATAAATCCCGGTCAGCGTGAAAAGTAACGCACGTGCACGCACCTGCTGTCCCGCCCCAACTCCTCCCAGAATTACGCCTCTTTGAATATGCAAATCAATATAAATAGCCCTTAAGCTCAGCCTCATGTGAAAAGACAATGGGAAAAGCATGGGGGGAAAATAGAAGAATTTCAGCGAATACCAAGTGGAGGCAAGGAAAAACCTACTATTTGTTGGTTTAAACAGTGGTATAATCAACAAAAGGAAGTTGTTCGAGTGACATAGCAGGTCGGAGAAACTCGTAAGATCAAGTTCACAAAGTCGCACAGTGCCCAAAAAAAAAAAAAGAAGTTTTCAGATTTCAAAGTCGCCGTGAAAATGCGAGCCGTAGCCCACCATCTGAGTGTCATATGACAGCTTATTAGGGTACAGACAAAAAAAATAGGCACACAGTGGGGGAAAAAAGCACAAAATGTCAACTTTAATCTCAAAATTTCCACTTTAATCACGTAGTTTATTTTGGTACCGCCAGTCTGCAAAATCGAGCACAGAACTTGCGTACGACAGGGTATTAGCGTGGCTTTACGCCAAGTTTAGGTTTAGTACATAACGATTTGAACGTGGAAACGTTCTTATGCAACATTTTTGTGTGTACGCACCATTTATACAGTACATAAGGCCCCTGGTGATCCTCGGCAAGTCATCGGATCTACCAATGGAACATTTGAACAACGAATCTACGTTAACATTACGTACTATAATCGGTAATTGTGCAACTCTTTGAACGATGACCAACCTAATATTCATCAATGGAAAACTTTATAAATTAAAAACAAAAAAATAATACTAACAATAACTGACACAGTCTCCAGCCTAAAGAAGGCATTTCATTTAACACAACAATAAGAAAATCACTTTATGAGTAACTTTAAACTATGCAAACTGAAACTAATGACTGGACAACCTTTGTGATGTAAAACTGAAACAACTGCTATGTATTTGTTATTTTAAAGTACATAAGAGGCACACAAATTAAACGTTTGTTTTTAATTGGATGAAACCAGTTAAAACTCTTAACCAAAGTCCAGAAGCACAATTTATAATATATCAGTGGTTGTACACTTAGTGTTTTTAGACTTTAAAACTCAGCTTAAGTAAAATCCTTACCAAAGTGCAGAAAATCATGGACGGAGAAGCATTACTTACTGTGTTAATAAAGTTATAGCTGAAGAAAGAGGTGGAAGCAACCTTTGATTAACTTCTTCAGTAAGAAGGTCACCACAATGTAAAACAAAATTCTTCATAGCTAAACAAAGAAAGAGACTAATTACACATTCCTGACAGTTTCTTTTATCACAAACCAATACTTCTATAAAGTTGGGGACAAATAAAATATAAAGTACAGTACGTCCATCCATGCACCTATTATATAGTGCCTTATGCTCTATTATATGGTGCCTTTCACTCATCTGTTATATAGTGCCTTACATATCTATCTACCTATCTATCTATCCTAAAAGAATCTTTTACAGACTAAAGTCATATAGAAAGTAACCTAGCATGTTACCTTGACAGCATGCTCATGTAAAATAACATTTAATAAAACACACTTTATGATATGCATGTGGATGAGCCTGTGTGCCGTGGATGATGGACCATCTGTTGGGCAGACCATCAGTGTGTGAGACTCAAGGACTGTTTATCAACACCGGAGTTGTAACAAAGGACTACTGTATCTGTAGTGTGTTCAGGACTTGTAGTGTTCACTCCGGAGTGTCGGTCAGGACACTGGTAAATGATGCAGAGAATTCTACACAATTCAGGACACTACTGACTCTTAGTTATCACAAACAAATGTTTCTCTACTCGGAAATGACTACTGTAGTACACGTGCATCTCTTTCGCTTTTGAACATCCCATAATATGCGCTCTCGTGCATGCTGGGAGGTGCACCTTGAAATGTGAGCAGTGTCTCTTTATTATTGATATCTCTCTAACAGGAGCATCACAAGGAACAGGCCCGTCACCTTTCCTCCTCATTCTGTACAGCTCTGACAAAACAGCAGGTCACGTCACTTGTAGAAATCCTCCAATGATTCTGCACTTATGGGGGGCACAGATAAGGGTAAGGAGACTGAGAAGTGGAGGCCGGTGGAGAACTGTGTTTCTTGGTGCAAAGACAACTGGCTACATCTTAACAGCAGCAAACCCAAAGAAATGTTTACTGACTTTTACCACACCAAAGAGCCTCTATGCCTGGTCACTGTTCAAGGATTAGATGAAGAGGTGGTGTGCTGCTCCAAGTACTTGGGGGTCCACATCACTTCAGGAGATGCCTGGCTCACGTATGGGATGCACTCTGCACCCCCTGGAGGTCGTAGCAAGGGACAGAATTAAACCAACACTGGGTGCCATTATGAACAATGCTGCACATCCTCTCTCTAACACACTCACACTAAGGACGTTCGGCAGAATGGTGTCTAGAAACACGACTGTGCCTCCCAACAGCAATTGGTCTACAGAAAGCCTCACTGAATGATGAATTGGATGTTTTTTCTTTCTTTTTAATTTCTTGTATACACAGTGTAAAGAGACCATAGGAATCATGAAAAAATTCAACCTTGAGATTTGGATGAAACTTGATGTTTTCGACCTTCCTGAGTCTGAAAACACCATTTTTAAAATGATGTGTATCTGTGTGTCAACACGATACCTCAAACACGCTTTACCCTTGGTCAATGAGATTCTGTACACCCGCAGTGACCGGACTTGAAACATTTTGGGGAAAGTATTTAAGGTCCAGAGTAGCTACTATAGAGTGTGTGTTTTTGGTATCTGTTCCCGTCATACGTTTGCATGTGAACCTCTGAATCATCACGGGCCTGTGCAGTACCTGTGCCTTCTTGAGCAGGGGGACCTTGCGGGCACTACAAGATTTCAATCCATTGCGGCGTAGTGCGTTACCAATGGTGTTCTGTGGTCCCAACTCCCTTCAGGTCATTAACAAGCTCCTGTGTAGTTTTGGGCTGATCCCTCACCTTTCTGATGACCATCCTCGCCCCAGGAGGAAAAATTGTGCATGGAGCTCCAGACCGAAAGCGATTGATGGTCATTTTCTATTTCTTCCATTTCTGAATAATCGCACCAACAGTTGTCACTTTGTCACCAAGCTTCTTGCTGATGGTCTTGTAGCCCATTCCAGCCTTGTCCCCGACGTCCTCTGATGGCTCTCTGGTGTTGCCCATGGTGCTGGAGAGTTTGGAATGGAAGAAATGGATTCTGTGGAGAGGTGTGCTTTATACACATCACAAGTTGAGAACAGGAGTATCAGTGATTGATCGATTGATTGTAATCTTTATGCCACGTGGGCACACAGCCAATCTGTGGAAGCCAGAATTCAGGCTGGGTTGTAGCGGATCAAATCCTTATTTCTCTCAATGGTGTGCAAATTTATTAATAACTTTTATGTAATGTGCTTTTTCTAGATTTTTGGTTGATGTTCCGTCACTCTCTCCATTAAAATGAAACTACCATAAACTTTACAGACTGTTCATTTCTTTGTAAGTGAGCAAACTTACAAATTTAGCAGGGGATCAAATAATTATTTCCCCCACTGTACCTCTTCCAGATCAATAAGGAGCATGCTGAGGAGATTTTAAGTCAACAGGAAAGCTTGTGGGTGGCAATCCAATCCTGGTGGCACCGTGTAAAAGGAAATGGCGGATGTCAGAGGATCTAAGAATGTGGAGAACACTGTAAAGGCTTCAGCGGAAAGGAAGGCATCAGGAAGCGTTTCTGATCAGGCCGCCTACAATGTCAAGGGAAGGTGATGATGTGGACTTCTTTAGTTTTCAAACGAAGAACAGTGAGGTTTGAGTCAGGATTGGGATTTTAAGAAATTTGATTTTCTTTTGTAAGAGCCGACATGAACAGTTTTGCAGAAAGTGCACACTGACGTTAACTATAAATGACTGCTTTTGTTTAAATAAAAGACAGTTTTGTTTTGCACTTCTATCTCATATGTCTGTGCACCCCATTATCCCACTGGCACTCAGCCATGGACTACAAGATGCCTGGGAGTCTAATATACACTAGTCCGAGGGCACAGGGCATCACACAAACGTAACAAGTTGCTAATCTCCTTTTTCAGCTTCTAGAGGTATAAAATGTAAATAACAAAACTCTGCCAGGCGTTAAACTCACCACACAGAGCTCCTGCCCTGCCTTCAAGCGTCACCTGCCATGTAAACGGATCTCCACGACTTCTCTCAGTTTCAAGATCCTTTGTCGACTGCGGAAATGAACACTTCCATAGCAGAAGCACCCTTGGAAGATGATGATGAACTACTGTAGGACCTGCGGAGACATCACAGAAAGCATGACAATAAACACTAACAAAGATGATGCTTACATTTCTTTTGATAATTAAAATTATGGCAACCCAAGTTTAAATCAATGAAACACAGTCCAAATAATCAAATAATTACCCTTCAGAGAAATTACAATTTTTCACAGTTTCGTGGTTGTTCTGCACAAAAAAGATGGAAGAAAAACAGGATCACAGGCAGCGAGCGACTAGGTTAGGTTATGAAGGCCAGGGACACACGAGCCATTAACAAAGGAAGTTCACCACTTTCAGAAAATCACTAAACAACCAAAACGGAAAAAACAAACTACACATTTTCAGATGTATCTAACTCAAACCATAAATATCAGGAAAAACCAGGATAAGAACTCCGCAGAATGGACTGGTTAGTAACTCGAAGTGCACGTCTGGTGGTTCAGACATTGCTTACTGAATGGCAAGGACGATGAGTTGCAGGGTAATGCAAGGTGTTTAAAGCACGGGTTTTTAAACTGTTTTTCTTGCAACCCAATTTTGCCTTTTTAGTGTATCTGCCACCCGCAATCGTCACGCGGCATCATCTAGGCCAGGGGTTCCCAAACTTGGTCTTGGGGACCCCCCAATGGCTGCAGGTTTTTGTTCCAACCAGATTCACAATCGATGATAATAACTGCTAACAACTGACTTCATTTAATTTGCTAGTCTTTTTTACTCTTCTCTTATTCTCCATTCAGAAAAACACAACAGTATGGTTTTTACATTTATAATACATTTAGAAATAGTTCTATTTTTTTTCTAAAGCTATAAATGCTTCACTCTCTTTTGTTGTTTTCCTGTTATTTTCCCTTTTCCTGTGTAGTTTGCTCCATTCATTTAACCCTAATAGTGATGATTAACAACCAGCACAGCAGACCCCCGGGATGATGAAAGCAGCAACGACTTCAGTGTCAGACTCACAATTTAGTAAAGAATCAATTCAATAACCAGAACATCTGGAGGAGCAGAATGAAAATTAAGGTGAAAATACGGATAACAACTTAAAAAAAACATATTCCCCATATAACTGCTTATTACATCCATCCATCCATTATCCAACCTGCTATATCCTAACTACAGGGTCACGGGAGTCTGCTGGAGCAAATCCCAGCCGGCACAGGGCACAAGGCAGGAAACAAACCCCGAGCAGGGTGCCAGCCCACTGCAGGGCACACACACACACCCCAAGCACACACTAGGGACAATTTAGAATCGCCAATGCACCTAACCTTAATGTCTTTGGACTGTGGGAGGAAACCCACACAGACACGGGGAGAACATGCAAACTCCATGCAGGGAGGACCCAGAAAGCGAACCCAGGTCTCCTTACTGTGAGGCAGCAGCGCTAACACTGCGCCCCCATTTAATACATTCTAAGTTTATAATTTGAGATAAAACGTGAAGAGAGTTTTGGAGTCTGAATGCTCAATTCAAGTCACTTCTTCACAAATGTTATCACAAAACAGTCTTTGCTACAGTCAGTTGCTTCTCCCAAACCTTCATTTTCCCAGCTGGTGCTTCATCAGCCATAGCTGAAACTGAATCAGTAACGTTAATATAGTGTGGGGCTTTTCACACTGGAAAACTCGGTGGGCCAATTTGAAGGAAGCAAGTAGAGCATTTGAAAGCACAGATTCCATTTTAATAAAGCTACAGTTTTGCAGTTTCTATCTGAAGAAAGCACATTTCCAAGTGACATCTCAACTTGTTGGGTTTCAAAATGTCGTTAATATTTTAAGAGTCATAGTGCACTGCAGTCTCTCTATAGTAGTATTAGTGAAGCCAAAGGTGAGATATTCTTCATCAGATTTTCTTATCTTTGTTCTTGAAGCTGTGATGTTTGAAGCCAGCATTTGCCTTTGCTGACCGGCCTCTCTGCCATGAAGAACGTTTGTGTTTTATCGTAACACCAGACTCGTGAAGGAGAATGCTCTGTATACTGTACGCAGCATGCACAACACTGTCAACCACCAAAAACTCCTTGTCATAACTTCCCAACCACTAGTAGACATTAAGCTTGGAAGAGAAGTCTTTGAATATTAATAAATAATGGAAAAAGTAAAAGATAGCGCAAATGAAAACAGTTTGTAAAAAAATGACAATAAAAGTATCTACTGTACCTAAGGTCATTAGTGCATTCAACAGAAGCCAACCAGTCTGGGTTCTCTGTACTGAAAGACGACTGTTTTGAGCAGCAGAACGAAGGAGGTCCTCTGCTAAGGCAACTACAACCTACCAAAAAAACAAACAAACAATTAGATATGTTTATAGTAGCATGTAGAAATACCCAGTGTCGTCTGGGGGCATTTGACAATGCAAAAACTTTTGACTGCCATGAGAAAAGAAAAACAAAAAATGAGAATTTAATTATTTAGAACACATAGCAAACCCAAAGTCAAAACCAGAAGATAAAGGCAGTTGTCAACTTAGGACTTATGCATCTTATGACCAATAGACTCATGACTGCTACCATGTCCCACGGGCAAATGACACATTTTGCCATGCCAGTTCTGTATGCCATGACTCATTCATCTTGATCTCAGTTTATTACCTGCAGTGGTTTCGACTACGTTCAGTTATGTCTGCCTTACAATTACAGGAAAAAAGGCAACTGATTTTGACACAAAAATGAAGGAGATCAAGCAGCAGGACAGAGGAAAATAAGTGAATACGACTGCATGTGACTTTAAGGGCTCCTTTATACTTCACGCTCAGAATGCGATCGCGCCCGCATCATGGCTGCCACGCGTTTCCAGCGTTCGTTTCACGCGTCCTCTGAGCAGGTCCTCAGAAATTAATGCGACGCATGCATGAGTTGCAGTACCCGCAAAAAGTCGGGGGGCACAGTGTGCTAAAAGTTGGAATGTGACGTCAGAGTCTCTGGTTACTATCTACATGTGACAGAAAGCCGATCCTACAGGATCGGTGTGCGCGCTTCAATGTTTGATGAATGGTTCGATGTGGTGAAGCAAAATGCCGACATACAAATGCATTCATGGTGCTTTTATATTCAAGCGTTGCATATTCTCGATCGTAATGACACGATACATTTTAAAAGTCTCACATACCGTCTTCTGTGCCGTCTTTCTTTCTAGGGCTTCCTCTGGTCCTGACAGTAGCGGATCACCAGCAATAGATCTCCACACTGAGCACATTAAATATATGATATTCCAACTCTTTAGACACATTTAGAATCCTCAGATTTCTACTTGATATCACTTTCATGATGAAATACACTGAAGTATGTAGGTTACATTTACAGATAATTATTTTAACAAAATTACCGATTTAACACTGTTAATAATTACACACATGGGGTGACACAGTGGCGGACCGGTAGCGCTGCTGTCTTGCAGGGAGTCATGTCGCTGGTATTCCCTGCCTGGAGTTTCCATGTTTTCCTGCTGGGTTTCCTCAGTGTGCTCCGGTTTCTTTCCAAAGATATTAAGATTTGGTGACACTAAAATAACTCCAGTGTATGTGAGTGCTTGTATTCACCTTGTAATGAGCTGATGCCTCATCCAGGGATTGTTTCTGCCTCATGCCCAATGCTAGCTGAAATGGACAAATCCCTGGATTGATGGATTTAATCAATAAACATCCTTTTCAGGGATATTGCATTAAGGTGTCATCAGAATTTAATGGATGTTCTAGGCAATTCACAACACAGAGAAGCCAAACATGTTCTCACTGTGATAATATCTCGCACTGCCACCTGGCGGATTCCTCCAGATTTATGTAAAGTACGTGCGCAAGTATAAACACTTCAACGCTTGCGTAGCAGGAGCGTCTGCTGCAGCATGCATCGCATCGTGTGAAGTATAACTCCGGCCTTAAGGGACTGCTTATACAGCACTATACATACCGTCAGGTTTGAATACATAGACCGGTCGGTTTTACATCCAGATCAACTTGCGACCGGTCCGTTTGAGCCGAACATGATCATAAGTCGACAACTGCCCGTAAATTATTTGTTCATTCAGACATAAAAATGTAGAAATGAGTTTCATTTTACACTCCAGATCAACCTACATATGCCTATCAATGAGTATATCGTGGATTCCTTGTGTTTACACTATTTAAGGCAAGGCCTGGAGATTCCCTTATGCTCAGATCAAAGGTTAATTTACATGTTTAGACAGAACTTTATTTGTCCCCAGAGGGAAATCGGACTTTTTACAGAGGCGGACAGATAGCTTAATAGATCAATAAATATGCACGCACATCCAGGACTGAACACACACCAGAATGACAAAAACAGAATGGCACAGTGTGGTATGATACAGGTGTACTGCTGTTGGCATAAAGGAGCCCCTGTAGAGTTTCTTGACAAACTTCTGCTGAAAGTTTTGTTGGCTGAGTCCTCTGTGTTGGTGTGTCAGAGAGGGGATGTGCAGCATTGTTCATAATAGCAATCAGTTTTGTTTAAATCATCTCCTTTACTACAACCTCCAGGGGGCCCAGAGTGTGTCCCACAGGTGACCTTGTCCTTTCAATTACCTTATTGACTCACTGGCCTCTCTCGAAGCGATGTTACTAGCCCAGCACACCACCGTGTAGAAAATCGCACCGGCCATCACATAGTCATAGAAGATGTGAAGGATGACATTACTTACAGTAAAGGAACACAGTCTCCTAAGGAAAGGAGCCCACTCTGCCCTTTCTTATACAGTTTCTTTGTGTTGCGAGACCAGACCAACCTGTCATTAATGTGGACCCCCAAGTACTTGTAGGAGTAGACCATCCTGAATGGTAACCAGACACAGAGGCTCTTTAGTGTAGTGAAAGTCAAAAAGCACTTGCTTTGTTTAGCTGCAGACAACTCTAGAAGTTCTCTCCCAGACTCCTCTTATCTGTCTCCATCTCTGTCTCATCCCCTTATCAATATACCGCACGAGTACAGAGTCATCGGAGAACTTCTGCATTTTTAGCGAGTACAAATATAAACCCTTGACTCATATTTTTAGGAAGTCACTGCACTGTAAGGAAATTCCAAAGAACTGGAAAATGGCAAATATTATCCCTTTAGATAAAAAAGGTGACCGGACAGATCCAAGCAACTACAGGCCAGTAAGCTTAATGGGTATCACAGGAAAATTAATGGAAGGAATAATTTAAGGATAAGATTGAGCAACACATGGCAAGGACAGAGAAAAGGAGTTTGACTGAAGTCATGTTTACCACCGTGCTAGAATTCTATGAGCGATACAGCCAGAGTGGAGCTTATGATATTATTTATCTGGACTTTCAGAAAGCATTTTAAGAGGTGTCACATGAGAGGCTGAACATCAAACTAAAATAAGTGGGGGTTCAGGGTGTTGATGGGTGCAAAAATGGCTTAGAATTCAAACAAAGCTGAGTGCCATTATGAACAACACTGCACATCCTCTCTCTGACTAATGAACACTGAGAACTTTCAGCCAATGAATTACTCAGCAGAAGTATGTCAAGTAACACGACTGGGGCTCCTTTATACCAAAGGCAATATGCCTGTATAGCGCTTCACAGGGACTATGACAGCCAAGTCAGAAGTATTCTTTTTTATTTTCTTGCATTATAGTCCTTGCATTGTGTGTTCAGACCAAAGTGAGCATGTGTGTGTATTTATTTATCTACCTAGTTATTTCTTTAAAGAGCTTCCATAAAAAGCCAAAATTCCCTCGGAGGACAAATAAAGTTCTGTCTAAACTAATCTCATTTCTAAAATATTATGTTACTACTGTTGTTGTTTGAGTAAATGTAACTAAAACATATTACATGATTTTTTTTCAAAAACCTAATGTACACACATAAACATTTAACCATATAAATAGCATTATAAAATGTTTAATTATATATATATAGTATTATACTGTACCACAGTTCATCAAAATATTACTGTTCTATATCACATTCTTGTAAAAATTTTTAAAGGCTGAAAAGTTTCTCTGCAGACAAATCTCATTTCCATAGGGTTGTGTTACAGGCACAAAAGAGTTTCAGAGAGATAGATACAGAAGATTTAATAATTGACGTGTATAAGCAAAAGCTCTAAAATGTATTTATTTCTTAATAAACTCCCTACTTCTGGCCAGACTTGCCAGTAATAAGAGCTACAGGTAGCATTGAAGCCAAGACCTGCGTGCAGTCCAGCAACAGCAAACTCTTACCTTGCCTTTCCCATGAGGTATCCCTAATGAGGAGTGTTGTGCTGCTTCTAACAGGGCGGCAACAGCAGCACCATACCCGGCCACAGCTTCAAGGGAGGACTTGAGAGCACTCAGCCGCTCCGAACAGCGATCCAGAAGAACCGATACCTGAGATGGAAGGGCCACAGCGATGCAGCGTAAGCACCAAGCGGCTGCTAGGCGGGCAGAGACACTAGGATGGAGCAGCACAGAAACTACAGTATCCAGCACACCTGAAAGTAAAGGAACTCATGTCAAGAAAGTTTGTAGATGAATTCTAAGCAATTCTGACTGCTGGCAAGAGAACCAAAAAATTTCAAAAATTTTTATGAATTTAATTTGATCCAATATTCAGTAGCTTTAAGATTATGACGGGGGAAATTTAAAGTCTGACCACATTACATATTAACACTTAAGGCTTCAAAGCCACCTCAAAAGGCATGGAATAGAATGAAAAAAAAGCACAATAGAACAACAATGATCAGTTAATACGTATGTGCCACTTATCTAAAATCTCGATATACATTAAACAAACAGTTTTTGAAACTTAAGTATAGGTTGTACGTTTCCACTACCAAGCCCAGGGTATTTAGAAAGAAAGCAGAAAAAAAAAAAAAACCAATAGTACAGTAATCCCTCACTACTTCGCGGATTCACGACTTCGCGGATTTTATATGTAAGCATATCTAAATATATAACGCGGATTTTTCGCTGCTTCGCGGGTTTCTGCAGACAATGGGTCTTTTTACTTCTGGTATTTGCTTCCTCAGTTGGTTTTCCCAGTTGATTTCATACAAGAGATGCTATTGGCAGATGGCTGAGAAGCTACCCAATCAGAGCACGCAGTTAAGATCCTGTGTGCTGCTGATTGGCTCAGCGACGGAGTGCTGCATTAACCAGGAAGTCTCATCTCACTCATTCAGCATTAACGTGCTACTGCTACTGCATTCAGGGGATTATCACCTTCATCGTCATCATTTTTATTGCGCAGCATATTCATCACCATCATCACGTCATATACAGCTACATGTACTTCGCTATACAGTAAGTGTAAACTTATCCACCGATTTCATATTGCTTAGCAGTTGTCCCTGTTATTAATAGAGTAAAGGGTGGGTTGTAAACAATACAGGGAGGGTTTAAAAACGTACAAATACACGTTAAATAATTAAATAAATATGGTGTCCCTACTTCGCAGAAATTCAGTTATCGCGGTCGGCCTTGGAAGCTATCTCCCGCGATAAGTGAGGGATTACTGTAGAGGTAAAACTCATTTTGCGCATCACCTAACAAATATATGCACGCATATAACATGCTCTTTGATTATTAAATTGAAAATACGTATTACAATTACGTATTACATCCATCTCCAATCTCCTAACAAACTCTTTCCCAGACCGCGCTTTGAACGCATACATTTATATAAACGACCTGGAGACTGTGAGCCTCCCCTCCACACCCAGCAATCCCTCCCCATTAATGATTTGCGGAGTGTGACAGCATAGCAGGGAGTCATGTAGATTTGTAGAACAGGCCGATGAAAAAGATGTGTGGTTTTATTGGTGGGGTGGGGGAGATGTAAAGTTATCCATTATTTGCTTTTGGTATCGGTACTGAGGTCTGAAACCTGCTATCAATAACAAATTCTAAATTTTAATACCAACCCAACACTAATCTGTAGGCAGAAAATTAAATGTGAAAGAATCAACCACTCACTCCATCCATTTAACTGAACTACTCTATTCATTTTATTAATGCATTTTGGTGTTAACGTGTGTTCAGTTTTTTTTTTTAATACACAAGCTTAAAACATATCTTAATAAAATTTAACTTCTCGTTTCTTTTTTACTTTCTCATATATGCAGTATAGGGAAAGTATTGTAATCGTCCAAAAATTTCATTTCGAGATTTTGATGAATTTCGACATTGTAGACCTCCCTGAGTTACCATTATTGGAATGATGTCTGTCTGTGTAAACACGATAACTTGAGTTCGCTTTCACTTCAGTCAACCAAATTTTACACCAGAAGTGGTACTTTACCTTTTATTCATGGAGCTGCAGAGTCCGATTTATTCAACTTTACTTTTATTATTGTTCAATATATTATTAATTTGATTTGATTTGTTGTTGATTGTTTTTTAATGTACATAATATAAAAATACACTTATTGTCTTGCGCTTTACTCCTCAAATATCCATTCCATTACTTGTGTATATGAGAAAGTCGTGGGCAGAGCACTCCCGATCTTTATCTATAACAGAGCTGTTTCTCATGGTCTAGGTCATGTCAATGAAGGAGACAACCGGCTGTCAGTTTCATCAGAACCCATTTCCAATGTCACCTTTCATCTAGTGAGCAGCATGGTGGGGTGGTGGCCAGCGCTTCTGCCTCAGTCAGTGACTGTGTGGAGTTTTACGCTTATAGCTTTTCCAGCTTCTCCAAAGACATCCTGTTTAGCTGACTGGCAATTCCATGACAATCTTGGGTGAGAGGGTATGTGTGTGAGAACGCGTAGCTTAATACAAACGTTCAATGAATTTCCTGCTGACATGCAACCAAAAGTATCGCATATAAGCACTTAACATTTAAACTAATAAACTCCTTATAATCTCCAAATTAAAAATATATTTAATTCAATTTAACAGTTTCCTTGAGGTAAATGCCATGTGCAAATCTGATATTTTTGACTGCTTTGGGGACAGGGTGTCTGGCAGCATAGAAGTGACTGTAAAAATAAAACTGTACAGATTCAGTGCTATGGCTGCGCAGATATTTCCAAGAAAGAATTTTTAACATAGAAGCTCAACAAGGGATCCCAATAACAATGTAGACTACCGAAAAAAAATGATAAAGTCTAAAAGTT
Source organism: Erpetoichthys calabaricus (assembly GCF_900747795.2). Taxonomy (NCBI): domain Eukaryota; kingdom Metazoa; phylum Chordata; class Cladistia; order Polypteriformes; family Polypteridae; genus Erpetoichthys; species Erpetoichthys calabaricus. Next base: position 99,973,218 of record NC_041409.2, on the reverse strand, counting down.
GAAAGTATTTATTTAAATACAATATTTTTTTTTTCTTTTTTACTTTCTGTAAACACCAGCTTAGAGAAATATTATTAATCCCAAGACTCTATGAAGGCACAATTTAGCTATCATGTTATTAGATAACAAGGTTGTCTTTAAAAAGATTATTGACTGATATTCTGGGAACTTGAGATGAAAAAGGACAGCGAGCTTCTAAATTTCACGAGATGTAACCGAAGCAGAGCCTGCTGCAGTAAAAGAGGACAATGCTGTATCATTCTGTTTAACCACAACATCACAAACATTACGTCGATAAACGGCCGACAAATAAAGCTTCAGAATGCCAACAGATTTTGTTCCCATTGTATTTATAATACTGTAGATGAGCAAGAAGAATAAAGATGCTCAAAAGAAAAGAGAAAAATAATTTAATTAAACAAGCACATAGCAGGAATACAGCATGACAGTTCTGCCATTTTATTGCATGCTATTTAGACATTTTGTGTGGTGCTTAACGTGACACCTTTAATGAGGCACTTTTTAAAGGGAACTTATTAAAAGAAAGAATAACTGAAAGCAGGCCGGCATGGCGGCACAGTGGTAGCACTGCTGCCTTGCAGTAAGGAGACCTGGGTTCGCTTCCCGGGTCCTCCCTGTGTGGAGTTTGCATGTTCTCCCCGTGTCTGTGTGTGTTCCCTCCGGGTACTCCGGTCTCCTCCCACAGTCCAAAGACATGCAGGTTAGGTGCATTGGCGATCCTAAATTGTCGTTTGGTGTGTATGTGTGTGTGTGTGTGTGTCCCCTGTGGTGGGCTGGTGCCCTGTGCGGGATTGGTTCCTGCCTTGCACCCTGTGCTGGCTGGGATTGGCTACAGAATATAGCGGGTTGGGATAATAGAAAGCACACCAAACACAATGCCATGTGATCAAGCGCTAAGACACGTTTCTTCTAAGACTTACCTATGCTTGTGTCCTGTAGCAGGGGAGAGGCTGCCGTCCCTAAACCGAGAATAATGCTGCCAAGCTCCTGCAGTGCACAAACAAGAACATGCTGACTTGCAGTGACATCTGTTGTGCCAACTCGCATCTCAATGTTGCTGTCGGTCATTGCTGCATCTAATCACGATCAGATAAAAACAAGGGATGAAAATAAGCATCAGAATAGAATGGTAAAAGGCATAAAATATTAAAAAGCAAGCATAAAAGTGGCATGTCAATCAACAAAGACATACTGTATAATCATAGCAGAGAAGATCTTTGCCACATCCTGATTTGCTTTCGCATTAAGATTACCACTTTGAACATAACAAATAGAAGATTATAGAACATATTTTACCGCTGAGGACTAAGTGTATCAGTTGGATCGGGGTGAGGCGGACGCTGCAATAGAAATGCTACTGTAGCACAATAAAGAAAATCACGTGTACGCTGAACACAACTGATAGAGTACCACGATAGAGAATCAAGTATGGGCTGTACACCACAAGTGCCATTATAGAACACGTGGAAAAAAAATTAAACATTATAGTGTGGGTCCACATTAAAAAGTATCTGCACAAGGCAGAGAAGATCTAGGATATGAGGCGTGTCCAAAAGGTTTTCCATGATAAAACATTCATTTGAAGATTGTGATAGACGGCCGGCAGCTTATCCCAACCGACACATCCAGGCCGCTAGATGGAGTCCTCCCTGCAGCATAGAGGTGCCCTGGATTCCCACAGGGCATCAGGGGAGCTGGAGTTGGGTGGTAGTGTGACGGAGCTGCAGGGAGGAGAGGAGGATTTACTGATTTGTTTATTGTGATTATTGATGTATTGTTTATTGGGGGTGATTGTGGTGTCTACTGTGGCACAATATCAAAAAGAAGAAATGCAAAATATTTCTAGTGCTTTCACTTGGTGTCCTGGACGTTTGTCTGCATGGTTTGAGGAGCGACAGCGCCCTCTAGTGTCACAAGATCTATTCATCTACTTGCAAGCAGCTGGCACATAAGGGTTTGACAGGCTGATTTCTTCGGTGCAACAAACTGGTTAAAATTATGGATGGATGAACACATGCTGTCAAAAACACAAGAAGCGCAGACTCCATTCATCTATTGTATTTAATTTGCTTCATAAACACAAAATGAATTTGGGAGAGAAGGGGCAACATTAATTGATACGTTTACTCACATACACTCTGGAATAAGCACACAAACAGTAAAAAGTCAGGAGTGGTCTCCCCTGGGCTTTCTTGTATACTCAGATATGGGGATGGATATTTGAGGAGCAAACCGAAAAACAATGATTATGTTTTTATATTATGTACATTAAAGAACCATCAACAACAAATCAATTCAAAGGCTGCGTACAACACTTGAGAGATACAACTGGTCACATTTGTTTTCTTTGTACCAGCTTGAGTACAGGCAGGTGATGGTCAAACAGTGTCAGCAATGGGATTTGAACCCACAACCTCAGGGAATGCAGTCCAAAGCTTTAAACACTATGCCTCACTACCTGCCAGTCATCTACAATAATAATAATAATAATAAACAGGACAATCAGCAAGCAAATTTGTTTTCCTTTATATACTAAATCAAATATTTAACACTACTTTTTTTTTTTAAAGCTAAATTATAGTTAGGGTTATCTGTTATGTATATGTGCGGTGGGTTGGCACCCTACCCAGGGTTTGTTTCGTGCCTTGCACCCTGTGTTGGCTGGGATTGGCTCCAGCTGACCCCCCATGACCCTGTAGTTAGGATATAGCGGGTTATATAATGGATGGCAGGATGGATGTTATGTATATGTATTTGGTTACAAAAACTAACTTCACATGGTTGCAGATATGGTGCTTTTTTGTTTTTTGTTTGGAAAAAAAACATCTTAATATGTTAAAAAGAAATTCTGATTTGCACCTTACCTACAGCTTTGTTTTGCTTGCCCACAGCCAGGCATATTTCTTTGGCAGCTGCAGTTTGAGCCTTCTCGCCTAGGAGGCCACCGACGGTTGCTCTGAGAATAAAAGAAATGCAGCGACGACAACAGATGGCATCGGCTTGCGTCTGACAGGCCTTGGGATGAGAAACGAGTTCTAGGATGTGCACCAGAAAAGCAGAAAAATTCCGTTCCAGCCACTGACCACCGAGACTGCAGACGAACACAACACAAGCCTAAAATAATAAAATCATTTACAAAGTTAAATTGTACAACAATTTGTTCACAGTGAAAAGCAAAACTATGAGCTAAAATTGATTAATCTGAAATGAATAAAAGCTAAACATAAAACAAGGAAAAGTACAGGGCCTATAAAAGTCTTCACCCCTTTGGCAGTCTTCAAATTTTATCATTATACAACATGGAGTCAGAGTGGATTTATATTGGCTTTGTTGATGCTGATCCTTAATGTCACAGTTATCAGATATCTGCAAACAGGCCGAAATTAATTACAAATATAAAACACTAAATTGACTGCATAAGCATTCACCCCTTTCAAGCCTGGATTTAGCTGAAGCGCCTTTGGCAGCCATGACAGTCTCGAGTCTGTGTGCACTGGTCTCTCTCAATCTTCTTTGCAGAACTGCTCAAGCTCTGTCAGATGTGTCATGACGATTCTGGGTGAACTGTCTTTTTCAAGTCCAGTCACAAATCCATAGTTGGATTAAGAATTGGACTCTGACTCGGCCTCTCCAAGACATTGTCACTGTTGTTAACACTGTTATTTTGAAGCCATTCCTGTATTGCTTCGGCTTTAGGTCTCTTGGAGACTGCATCAGGTTTTCCTCCAGCGTTTTCTCATACTTTGCAGGATCATTCTCCCCTCACAGGCTTTCCAAGGGCCTGTAGCAGAGAATAATAATTCTTTGGATTTATATAGCGCTTTTCTCACTACTCAAAGCGCTCAGCAATTGCAAGTTAAGGGGCCTTGCTTAAGGGCCCAACAGAGCAGAGTCCCTATTGGCATTTACGGGATTAACATTATTCAAAGTTATTGACTGTCTGTATACCTGCATTGTTATCACTCTTTAATTTAATATTTTCTTTATCAGTATGCTGCTGCTGGAGTATGTGAATTTCCCCTTGGGATTAATAAAGTATCTATCTATCTATCTACCTTCTGATTGCCACTGCAGATCCCTAGCCTCAGAGCCACCACAGCCTGATGAAGCCACCACCATGCTTCACAGCAGGGATGGAATGTTTTTTGAGAGCGTAGATTGTAACATGCCGCTTAAGCTGATGGACAAAAAGCTCAATTTTGGTCTCATCAGACTATAAAACCTTGTAGCAGACTAAAACCCAGCTAACATTCTCACCACCAGGAACTCCCCCAGCCTTGGCCAGACTCTCACACAATTCCTCACAGAGACAAAAAAAAAGCAACCGGTAAAAAACAGAAATAGAAGACTGTATTAAATAACAATAAACGAAATATAACTATACAAACTACAACGATCACACCCCAGTTCCCTTTACAGCAATATATAATAAACACGAATTCAACAATGACAAAGCACTAACAAAAACCACACATGATGAAGTCCATGAAAAACAGCAACTGATGGAATGAAATGATGGAGAAATATAGTCCAGAGATCAGCTCGCTGTATGTGAATGGAAGGATCAGATGATAAATGATGGGACCAGGAGCTCTCCTTTCTTTGAAGATCAACACAGAATCCAAATCAGTCCTCACGCAGCAGGCAGACACCAGACAGTCCATACACACGCATAGGAGATCATCCAGGACAAAACAAGAATCCACAGGTAGTAAAACAGGAAGGCAAACAGAGAGGCAACTCCAGACACGAAACAACAAAAGACTTCTCTGGCCTCCTTGTCTCTAGCAGCCCCTGCACCCTCAGCAGACGACCAATCGGAGCCACTGCAGGAACTGCTGGAAGTTGAAGTTTCTTTACCCAGTAGTGCCACTATAACCTTCTGTCAGACTCACTAGCTGAGATGTCATGTGCAGATTTTATTTTATGTATTGGAGATTACGTTGGTTTGGACATGTGCAGAGGAGAGATGCTGGGGATATCGGGAGAAGGGTACTAAGGATAGAACTGCCAGGCAAGAGGAGAAGAGGAAGGCCTAAGAAGATTTATAGATGTGATGAGAGAGGACATGCAGGTGATGGGTGTGACAGAGCAAGACAGTAAGGACAGGCAGAGATGGAAGAAGATGATCCCTAACAGGAGCAGCTGAAAGGAGACGAAGAAGAAGTTTTTAAACATTGGCTTTCTGTTTTTTGACTCTGTGGTGAAGCACCCAGGCAAAAGTTGTTGTAAGCAGTCTCTCCAATCTCATCCCCTGTAGCTTGCAACTCCTTCTCAGAGGTCTCTTGATGGTCTCCCTCACTCCCTTTTCTTCAGTTTTGGCAGACGGTGTACTCTTAGCAGATTTACAGCTGTGACGCATTCACTCCATTTCATCATGCTGGATTTAACTGGATATCCGGTGACATGGATGTTTTCTTGTCTCCATGCCCTGACTTGTGCTTTTCACCGAGTTGCTTGGAATGTCCTCTGGACTTCAGTGTGTAGGTTAGGCCACCATGCTGACGGACCACAAGTTGGACCTTCCAGATAAGGTGTGTTTATACTACAGCCGATTAAAACCCTTGGACTACAGACAGGTGATATGATGCGACTTCTAAAATCAGTGATGATGTAAGTGTGTCATATTAAAAAGGGTGAATACTTAAGCCACCTATTACTTTGTGCTTCATATTTCTAATTCATTTACACCACATTACAGAGATCTGCTTTCACTTTGACATTAAAAGAGTCTTTTTCTGTTGATCAGTGTGTAAATCCACTCAGGTCCTATGTTATATAATCATAAAATGTGACAACGTCCAATGGAGCGAATCATTCTTTGTTTCCACTGTAAGCAACTCTTTAGATAGAAGAGGATTGTCAATTGGAGGAAAACTAAGCTCCGGATGTCAGAAGTAATTAAGAGCCAGGGTGGAATGAAAGTTCAAAAAGACAAGTTCTATTTACTGTAAGATCTCACTCTGCTCCAATAAGCGTCAACTGCAATAAAACAGTAAAGAATGAAACTTTGCAACAAGATATTTTCTTGGCTCAATTTTCTGTCACAAAATTGAGTATTCTTTTTAAAATTATTTCATCTTTATATGAATTGTCTTGGTAAGTAACAGAAAGTGGGAAGCTTTTCCCACAAGAGTAACCTGAACTACAGGCCACATCACGTTATACAACTTTTCCAGCGATTTTCAACCATAGCCTTCCTTTACGTAATTTTACTGAGATGCAGACAGTCAGCAGCGCACTCCCACGATGGCCGGCCGTGTAATCTGTCATACCCAGTGACTCACTTCAACTTGTCCACGACTCCCTCTGTCAAAATCAAATAACGAATACTCATCCAGAAGGAATGCAGGTTTTGGACCTGACAAACAGAAGAGAAACTCATGTGTCTAATGTCTTGTGTTTTACACACAGCAGAATGGAAACAAAGAAAACAAAAGGGCCGTGACTGAGGCTCAACTAGCCAAACTTGTTAACCCTTCGTAGAGTGGCAGTACATGACTGGAGATCACGACTGTGCTGGAAGCTCGGTACGCAGAAGGTAAATGAGACAGGCCCGGCCATCTGAGAGTCATGTAAGCAATGAGATCAGTAACTGCAGTTGGCAAGTCTGATATCCCCAACGATTAGAAGCCACGTAATGTGACATTGGCCCTAGGGAACAAACTATTGATTATGCTGTTGAAGCACAGACCCTGTTAACTTAAAAAAAAAAAAAGTCTAATTAGATTCAGGAACACAGTAGCCTTTAGCTAACCAAATGACATTAGCAAACTGAATGATCTTCTGCTTTTAAATTCCACTGGGATGACTCACAGGCCAGTCTGACTGAGTCACTTAGGGTGTCAAAGCACACAACTGGAGGTCATGGAAATGTGCTGCGACTGCCCCCAATTAGCTTAGGATAGACAAATAAAGCCTACAGCTGAAAATCATGGAAAAGTCATGCATTATGATGGCGGCGTTTCTTGCATGTAATAATCAACATGCAACACATCGGCATTTTCCAACACTATGATTAGAGAGTTTAACAAGCTTACCTTATAATCACAAATTTAAAAGAAGTGGTGAGGCGGGCGGCCTTCTGCACTTATGCACCTAAAATCTGGAATATGAGTTTACTGAGGCGGCATGGTGGCACCGTGGGTAGCGCTGCCGCCTCGCAGTTAGGAGACCTGGGTTCACTTCCTGGGTCCTCCCTGCGTGGAGTTTGCTTGTTCTCCCCATGTCTGAATGGGTTTCCTCCCACAGTCCAAAGACCTGCAAGTTAGGTGCATTGGCGACCCTAAATTGTCCCTAGTGTGTGCTTAGTGTGTGTGTGTGTGTGTGTGTGTGTGTGTGTGTGTGTGCGCGCCCTGCCTGAGGTCTGTTTCCTGCCTTGCGCCCTGTGTTGGCTGGGATTGGCTCTAGCAGACCCCAGGGACCCTGTAGTTAGGATATAGCGGGTTGGATTATGGATGGATGGATGGAGTTTACTGATAGAAATTCGCCAGGCTAATACGGTGCAGCACTTTAAAAAAACTGTTAACAACTCAATACTTTAACATGGCTTTCTCAGAGCTTCATGTTAGTGTAACCCTAATATTCTGTATGTGCACTTAATTATCTTTTATTTTTCCAGGCTCCAAAATCCATACTAACTCCTACTTTCTCTGCTGTTCTTTTTCTGGTTTTCTGTGGTGGCGATCAGCACCCACACCACCAGATCAAAGCACCATGCAGTCCCTCCATTGATGGACTGAAGGCCAGAGGTCCACATGACCATCAGCATTGAGATCATTAATGTTAGGTAGACTGTGGTGGGCTGGCGCCCTGCCCGGGGTTTGTTTCCTGCCTTGTGTTGGCTGGGATTGGCTCCAGTAGACCCCCGTGACCCTGTAATTAGGATATAGCGGGTTGGATAATGCATGGATGGATGGATGTTAGGTAGAATGCCTAGTGGAGGCTGGGTGGTCTTTTGGCTTAGTAACCCCTGCAGATTTTGTTTTTTTCTCCAGCCCTCTGGAGTGTTTTTTTCTTTTTGTTTGTTCTGTCCTCCCAGCCACCAGACCTTACTTTATTTTTTGTTATTTAGTATTGCCTAATTTTTATATTTTTTCTTTCTTCATCTTGTAAAGCACTTTGATCATTTGTATGAAAATGTGCTCGAGTATTAAATGTTGTTACCTCAAAATTGCAGTCTTACCCATCTGAAAAATCTCAGAACATAGTTTACAACACTATCTAACATTAGTTATGTATTTTCAAATGCTGGAGAGTATCCGATTTTGTACAAATTTTCAATAATATATGTAACTGGAAAGTCTGCTCACAATATGGGCATGTATGAGGTTACATCCAAAAGTATGCACAAATGTCATAAACGATCCCTTGTGTATTGGATGTGACTTTCTGCATATCGTTGCAAACCTGATTTGATTCTTGTTATTTCGATGGTTACCTCCATTTTAGACTGTTTTCTGATATTAGGCTCAGAGGTTTAAAGGGTCATTATTGATCATATGGCCATAATGATCTCATTTATAAAGACTAGAATGTCAGTAAGTTGATTTGCAAAAGAAAACCAAATAACAGCATCAACAAACTACTTCATCTGAAGATGCTGCACAAACTGAGCTCAACATTCAATGTGCTTCACTGAAGAAACAAGAGACGTCATCTGCCCTTTAATAATTGAAGAACATTTGCATTGATTTCTTATTAACTGGAAAAATAATCGATTTTCCCAAAATGCAAGTAAGAGAACACCCTTAATACGATTTGTGGGTAAGAATACGAATCTCATTTAGCAATACTTGTTTATAACAAATACATCAAAACAAATATAAAATTTGATTAAAAATAAATTCAAAGAAGCCACTGATAGAATTGCTTGCATCTATATATATATATCTAGATATATATATAACCAGTAACGACACACTGCACGATAACATGCAGTGAATGCACTTGACTTGACATTCCTAGTTTTCCTCCTCTTTCTTTCTCTGTACGTTTATCATTCGTTTGCTCAGGGGTTGATTCGCTTGTTCCTTCCTGAGCAGCTCTTCTCTTCTCCACCCTAGCGGCCCGCTTCTTCTCTCCTTTCATCGGCATCTTTTCACATTTAAACTGATCAAGTCCGTGTTTGTGTTGCAATTACTTAGTACGTTTTCCTTAATTTTTCACTAAAGCTGGCACTTAAGTGTTCAATCTGCCTCAAGAATGAGTTAAGATATGGAGAGGTAGGGGAAGTGACGGCGAAGGTGGTAGGGATAAGAACGGCGCCCATACACAAGCACTGCACTGCCGCCCTGCTGGCCACTGCCAGAGTTTATTCTACAATAAAATAACATAAAAATAAAAAGAGTAATAAAAATCATCACCCCGAAAGCGGACAGTAGACGTCACATAGTATACTGTATGTGTACCAAATTCCAGGTCAATCAGTCAAACGGTTTGCAAGCTACAGGTGATTTAAAATCCTGAACAGACAAACCGACAGTCACAGTAGTGTACTTTATATGAAGATATGTTTACAGACTGACCTGAGTGATTCCAACTTTAAGGTCTCTGCTGACAGAGCTTGATCCCATTAACATTTCCCCGCTGGCTCGAAGAAATCCAGATCCCCCTCGAAGAAAACCAGACGCTAACAGATCCATGACTTCTTCAAGGGAACTTCTTTTGAAACTTTGCCTTGGAGCTTAAAAATACATAAAAATGTGAGTGAAGGGCAATGGATGAACTTTTAAAACATCATTAGCCATGATATAGTGGAGTAAAAGATTCAAACAAAAAAAGATCAGTGTTTTACTTAAATATTCATTACATAAAGGAAGACGTCTCAATACTCTAAAGCACAACAGGCAGATTATCATAAGCCTATGTAAGGACTGTCTTTACATTTTGTCTCCTACTTCATGGATTCCTTTGTTTGATGAAGTGATGAACAAAATGAAATTAAAGTTTGTAGGCCCAATCACAAAGCTCCGTACAGATCATGACAATGGTAGTCTGGCTCCACCAAAATAATTCCATCGCACTACATAAACATAACATTTGAATGAGTTCTTAGTGCCACACAAATCAGCTCTAAAGTGGACTCCAGACGTCTTATAGCGGGCTTATCATCTAACTGGGCCAGCAGGCTCTTTTCTCTTAGGCGACTTTGTTCCTTTAATGTGAGAAGAGACATCCTCAACACCTTCTACAACTCTCTGATAGCCAGTGTGGTGTGCTGGGCTAGTAACATCACTTCAAGAGAGGCCCACCGAATCAACAAGCTCGTTAAAATGGGACACCCCTGAAGGTTGCAGCAAAGGAGGGAATTGAAACAAAACTGAGTGCCATTATGAACAATGCTGCACATCCTCTCTGTGACACCTCAACACAGAGGACTTTCAGCCAACCATTCAGCACAAGTGTGTCAGGAAACATGACTGGGGGTCCTTTATAGTACCAGCAATACGCCTGTATAGCACCTCACTGGTAGCTGACACTGCCAAGTCAGATGCTTTCTTTTTCATTTTCTTCCTTTAAAGCCATCCTTTTGTGCGTTTGGACCATTGTACGTGTGCATACAATATAGTCAAGTCAAGTTGGGAGCATCTACTGGTACAGCGCTTTGCCACACCCACCACACGACAAAACAGCTCAGAATCTTGGTTACCAACGCCCAGATAGACGTGCGGCCCAGTCCCACCCTCCGGAAATGACCTTCTATGTGTCGCAGCCAGGTGTTACGTGAGCAACCCCCTTGGCCAGGTCCAGCCACTCGGGTCCCCAACCATGAGAATCCTGCGAGTTGGATCACCCTCGGGGAATCATGCCACATGGTCGTAGTGCCGTAACTGACGCTTCCTCACAATGCAGGTCATGTGCCTAATTCGGGACTCCATGGGCAACACAAAGTCAAATCAAAGGTACCCAAGGATTTTCCGGAGAGACACAGTACCAAAGGAGTCCAGTCTTCGTCTCAGGTCACTGGATAGCGTCCATCTATCACAACCATATAGCAAGACAGGAAGCACCAGTGACCTCATGACCCCCCATGCTCTCCCAATCTGTCTACTGACTTCATAGGAAGAGTCACATGAATGTCACTGCTGAGGTCAGTAAACCTCTCAACAAGGTCGATATCCTCACTGTGGGAGTAGCTCTGCTGCTGCTCGCATTATGAAGGGGATGGGGAAAAGCCCTCAGGAACCCCAAGTGTCAAAGCCGTTGGAGAGCCTGCTGGGGATAAAGAACTGGTGTGGTGCTGAGGTGTCACCTGCTACACGGCACTACTCAGTCCCAATCTGAGAGGAGACTGTGAGGGAACCTAATTTTATTTTACAAAATTCTCAAAGGCATGGATAAAGTAGATCCAGCAGAGTGCTTTCAACTAAATGGTGAATGATGTACTCTAGAACACCAAAGGAAGTTAAGAGGAAGTGCACATTTAGGCAAAGAGTTGAGGGAATTTGGAACAAACTAATGAGACATGGAATTGAAGAAGAAACCTTGAAAACCTTTACAAGTACCTGGATGAAATAACAGAATTAGTTCAGATTTTAGTTAACCTCGAGCTTAGTGAAGTGAATGGTCTTTTCTTGTTTGTCAAATTTGTTGTATTCTTATGTTTTAATTACCTCATTTTATAAGAAAAAACAGTAACAGGGCATATTGTTAATGATGATTAGATGCATCTTTCAGTTAGAAATGCTTTTACTGGATATACTTGCTCTTTGGTATGGTGCACTTGCCAACAGTTCAGGCCTAACGCTATCAAACTTAAGGACAGTTAAAACAGAATCCTATACTAAAACATACTGAGAGAGTTAAACACTCGCACATTATTTTAAAAACATATTTAACTTTTTAGCAATTTTCTGATTTTTTTTTTTTTTTTAACCCAATAAGGAGGTGAAGTCTTTTGCACTCACATATGGCCAGATAAATGTCCTGCACTGCAGTTTACCATTTTAAAACCAGCCATTGATCACTCCAGGTTTGTAAAATTAAAAATATCATATTTCAGAGAATAAATTAACACCTTAGTACAGGGGTCCTCAGTCACAGTCCTGGAGGGCCGCAGGTTTTTTTTCCAACCCAATTGCTTAATAAGAAGCACTTATTGCTCAAGTGACACTTCTGCTTTATTTTAGTTGTCTCGCTCGTTAAGATTTTGAATCCTTATTGCTTATTTTAGTCTTAAACAGCAGATTTCTCGTTTTTTTAATGGCTCCTAATTAGCAATAACATGCAAATGACAAAAGAGACCAGCATTTCTCCATTTAGCTTGTTACCATTGACACCTTTGTGTATTTATCACGCGCTATTGGGTTTAATTAAAGACTTGGAAGGAAAGTGAAGAGAAAAAAAGTGAAGGACTGAGAATTACAAGTCCATTTTAGCCTTCAAATTATTTGGATGATATCCTTAGAAAGAGGAAGAAAATCCAGGATATGAGAATGACCTGACATAGCAGAGTTAAAAAATTTAATTATTGGCAAGAATTGCTTCCTAATTAAGCAACCGGGTTAGAACAAAAGCCTGCAGCCACTGTGTCCCCCCCAGGGCTTTGATTGAGGACCCCTGCCTCAGTATATTTACTTAAAAATTATCCCCTACGTGGTAAGAGTGATTTCTAACATATAAGCTGATAAATATTTTACATGTCTTTATTTGTAAACTAGACAAAGCAAATGTAATATCCAATGGTATTTCAGCAGGCGTGTTTTACTTCATTGATGACCACAGCCTTTAGGAATGACTCAGGATGTGAACTTTATGGTAAGAGAGATGGAGGATCAGACCAGCTTGGCAAGGGTGACTGTATTTGGACTTTGAGTCTATAAGCCATCCACCACAGGAAGGCCATAAACTGACTAAACAAAGCAACAGGTGGATGAGTTGTTCCTGAGTGCTTTCATTGGTAACTGGGCCAGGAAAGGACAGATAAACTAATTCTGCTGGTCTGAAGTATGGCTGTTTATGATTAGTTTTGAATCAGAGGCCATTCTGAACTATGACATCCCATTGGTTTGTGTTCTGTGGTAAGGATGGTATAAAGTTGGTCACGTTCCCTTTAGTTCTCTCTCACCATGGATTAAAGACAACTGTATCTCGTCAGCCATATGGCCTCTTTCAATACTCCATTCAAAGGCCATGTGCTATCAAAGCAAGCTAGCCTGAAAATAAGCCGACAGCCACTTATGGACACAAGATGTGCTGCTACTTAAGCTCTAAGGCAGGGGTACTCAATCACGGTCCTGGAGGGCCGCAGTGGCTGCAGGTTTTCATTCTATCCTTCTTCTTCATTTGTGACATGTTTTTGCTGCTAATTAACTTCTTTTGCCTTAGTTTTAATTAACTTGACTCAGACCCCTTAGTAGTCTTTTTCCTTAATTAGCAGCCAAATAATAATGAGACACAAAACAAGCCGCCACATGACCAGCTCACCTGTGCTCAGCACATATCTGAAAATAACGAAAGGTGAAGCTCTCAGTAAGGTTGATCTCTCAGGTCACCAAAACATTTTGATGATGTCTGCCGTTGCAGAATGAGAGTAGCAACAAGCTGTGGAATTAAATTACTAGTTTAATTAACAGCAAGAATCAGCTTTTCATTAAGAGATTGGTTGGAGTGAAAATTGGTTGGAGTTTCAAATCCCAATTTAGCTGGTCATCTGTCGGTTTGTTTCACATCTCATTTCTGTTTGGCTCTCATTTAATAAAGAAAGGAATAAATTCAGAGGACTGACTCCTTAAAAACAGGGCTATTAAAATGGAGGGAAATGTTAATTAGCAATGAAAACTGGTCAGTGATCAGGAAAAGGGTTAGAATGAAAACCTGTAGCCACTGCGGCCCTCCAGGCCTGGAGTTCGACACCCCTGCTTAAGGGTAAGGCTTGCCAATATTTATATAGTATTTTGCTTCCTTAATATTTTTGGGCATTTTATCAATTTATAATTAAATGTGTGACTTAACTCCTATCTGTTTCTTTACTCTGTCTAATTGTCTGAGGTTACAGATGTAGAAGAGAAGTGGGGAAGAAGTGCTAAAGTCCCTGATCACAGAGTGCTAAGTGTATGCAATTTAAGACATTTTATAAAGGCCTACACAATAAAGAGTATAAAAGTGAAAAATAGGATCACCATAGGACTTTATACGATAAAACACCGTCATCTATTTTTAGACCAATCATAGTTTAAAGGATTTTGCTGACAATTTGGAATAGTACGTATTTTATGCACCAGTGCTGCAATACAAAATATTAAACTCAAAAATGTATCACAACAAATTAATATTATCTGCAAGCAGTGACTTACAACTTACCTACAACTTGCTTAGGCATCACAGCTGTAGCAAGAACCGTGCCTAGGAGCTCAGAGACTGCAACACGCACATCGTAATTTGAGCCTTCAAAAGCCTTAAAGCACAACGTGGCCGCATTCTCAAGTTCTGTACTCCACATAAATATTGCTTCTTTCTGAAGCTCCAAGAGACACTGGAAAAAAATACAAATAAAACCGGGAAACCATGTCAAATGTGTGAGGAGTCATAAAACACTGAAACATAAAGCAACTGAAAGGCTAAGAAGGGTGGATGACGGACAGCTAGGCATTTTTCTGCAGTTGGGAATGGAGCAGGTGGGAGCCAAGAAATTGTACAACACTGACTCTTACTGTATCTTCACTTAAATATTTTATTAAATAAAAAACTACCATAGAATTAAAAACAAGTTTATGAACTAAAGCTGGTTTACATCTCAATTTTGTTTATATCTGACTATAACTGCTTTGATATTATGATTATTTTAACCCAAAATGCTAATGCTATATTGGATATTTCTTGATATGTACTGAAAACTATATAAAGGTTGAAGAGGAGCACCATTTTGACAGGTATGCACACTGTAAGAGTCGGACTGGAGGGGCTGGTGTCCCAAGTGGGATTGGAGATGAATACCTAACCAGCCAGGAGGCCATAACGGAAGGATCACAGGGATGGAGGCACAATCTGGCTCAGAAGGTCCTCAATTTCTGTCCCAGATGGACGAGGCATGAATGGATTATATAAACAATTTCCCAACCCCAGCGTGAGGGATGGCAGTACTCCTCTGACGAGAGCCCAATTAGGATACCCGTAGGGCTGTCCGAGACTTGTAGTGCAGAAGGGCGACCCTGTCAGGGTCCATGGGTGCTACAGGGGGGCGCTTTGAAGAACGGACCTCCTAAATATCACCCAGATGTGTGTCTGGCAGGTAATAACTGAGGCATTGGAAATGCTACTGGGTTCAATATAAAAGATAGCCGCTTCACTTAACTGCAGAGTCACAGTCAGGAGGTAGCGGACAATGCTTGCTGAGGAGGAGTAAAAAGAGGAAGAATTACTTATTTGGTTTTTATGCGGTGCTGGACTGGTTGAAACCTGTGGCAAGAACAGTCATAAAATAAATATCTTTTATTTAACCTTAGATGGAGTTCAGTGGAGTTGGGAGCTCTGGGGTGGCCCCAGTGGTCACAACAAGTACTCTATACAGTGTCCAAAACCGAATAGGCTTTCTCCAAATCATAATATGAAATATTAGCGAAGGAACGTTTTTTTTTTTCCTTTTTAAAATATATAACAATTTCATGAATAGCTGTGCCTCAAATGGCTCCAATAATGTGCCCCCCCCCCCCCCCCCCATTGCTGTATTACATCTCCTTCAGTTATATTTGAGTTTCCATTGCACACATTACATCTGTGTAAGCCCACCAATAAACATGTCTGTCTGTCTGTCTCTCTCACACTTATCTTACAGTTTTATACGAGGAAAGACAAAGCTCTTGATTCATTGCCAAGCTAATCACAGAATATACTACATGCACAAATGTATAGAATACATATATTGTTTTATGATTTACATCATTTGTAATGGTTCCAAATTATGAATTTGTACAGAGGTCCCTTTGCTTGTCTGTATGATGTGTCCGGATTATTTATTTTAGCACAATTCCCAGCATAGTAAGCACAGTGCTGCTTTTGCGGCTGGTAAACTCCCGTTTTCTATTTGGTGCTCTTAACAGCTTTTTGAATTTTTTCTCTATGGCATACACTGGTACTTAACTGGGTTGGCAGCAGGTAAAAATCTGTAAGGGGCAAGTTGAAATTCAGAGGAGGTGGTAATATGAGAAGGAATCTGTTCAAGTACTCGAGAAACTTTACTTACTTACTTTCACTTTTAATCCTAATGAACAGTAAAGTAACAGATCCTTGTTAAAATTAGGCATCATAAAAAGCATGGATTTTTATTTCACTAATTGATCATTTATTATCCAATATTTAACCGCTGCTCACACAAAGTAATGTGGTTGGACATTTGACTTCCTCCAATAATCTTAACAGATTCACCAAGACAACACATTTATAAATGTTAATGCCAAATAAATACACTATACTGTACATTCAATATCCATTATTGTAATTAAGAAGATCAATTCACCTGTTAAACAAAAATACAAACTCAAAATGAAAATAAAATGGCTATTACACAGTTTACCCTTTACCTGATACATGAACAGTGAATAATTCACACAAAAGAAAACTACCAAGGCTGCCATTTCCATTCCCGCTTGTAGAGCTGCAGCACAGAGTGAAGATGATGAGATGTGGACGGATGAAGGCTTACGCTCGTCGGTATCTCACCTTTGGTGTGAATTACTGGTTAGTGTCGTGATCTGACCACTGACAAAGTACGGGGATACTGAAGTTAAGTAGGTGAAAGTCAGTTTTTCAATAATGGCATGTGTTATCCACTTTCACCTGCTGCTTACCCCCTCTTATAGTATGAAATGAAACACTGAATATTCTCACACCCACCTTATTAAAATCTTGCTTCATCCGTAAAGGCAAAAAAAAAAAGCAAACCAACTGTGAATGACTCGATACTGTGACGACCGTGCCACATGTGACAACAGGCTTTATTTTTTTTTTTTTAATTTTATTATAATCATTCATACAAATCGATCAATTTTCACAAAAAATAGGATTGAAAAACAAGTCGACCCCCACCCCTGAGTGAGAGAGCATGGCCAACGGGGTAAAACTTAAGGCTTGTAGACATACCTAAATTGAGGAGTTTAATAGGCCAGTAGAGATGAATGAAGAAGGAAAAGAAATGCGGAGATAATTGCTTCCTCAGTGCATTAAGAGCTTATTCTAAGATATTATTGATTAGATTCTGCCAGGTTTTAAAAAAAAATCTGTACAGATCCTCTAACTGAATATTTGATTTTTTCCAATTTCAAATAGTATAAAACATCGGTTACCCACTGACTTAAAAGAGGAGCGTTACAGGCTTTATTTCTGGAATGGTGCAATATAAATAATATGCTGCCGCTGCCTATTGAATAATTTGCAGACACATGAGTAAAGAAAAAATAAAAAATATTAATAATGTAGCGAAGCACATGCGACTCTTAAGGACTTCAGCTCCTTTATGTGGTGACTTTTATGGCTTGCTGCCCCAAGAAGGACTTGCGCATCCACCCACCAGTACAAGGCCGACAGAAATACGGAAGTGCAAATGTGTGGATTTTGACGGTTCGTATATTGAAGTAACAATGGCCAGAGTACTGCTGTCGTCATTTGTTCTTGCTGTGGTCACTACTGCACCTATTAACATAATAATAAAGTATAAAAAGAAATCAAGTACAAATGTACATGTAACATCCCAAAACGTTAACCTAAGTTTGAATATATTCAAATATCTTTATCTTTATATATAATATGCTACTGTGGCTGTCCATTTGTCTGTCCAGGATTTTAAATCACCTGTAGCTCGCCAACCGTCTGACCTGAAATTTCGTACACATATACTACGTGACCTCTACTGTCCGCTTTCGGGGTGATGAATTATTACTCTTTTTATTTTTATTGTATTGTAGAAGCAACTCTCAGCAGCGGGCAGCCGTGTGCCATTCTCATCCCTATCACAGTCACCGTCACTTCCCCTACCTCTCCATATCTCTAATTATTCTTGAGGCAGATAGCTAGATGGCATCATTGCTACTACCTTTGCTGTCACTTCCTCTACCTCTTCATATCTTAAATCATTCTTGAGGCAGATAGAAGACTTAAGTGCCAGCATAACTGAAAAATTAAGGAAAACTTAAGTAATTGCAAAACAAACACGAACTTAATCAGTTTTAACGTGAAAAGATGCAGACGGAAGAAGAGAAGAAGCAGGCGGCTAGGGTGGAGAAAAGAAGATCTGATCAGGAAACAACAAGCGCATCAACCTCTGAGCAAACGAATGATAAACGTACAGAGAAAGAGAATGAAAGCTATAAGTCAAGTGGATTCACTGCTCGTTATCGTGCAGTGCGCCGTTACTAATAATATAATATTCAAATATTTACTTATTTTTAATTGGAATATTGAAACCTTTTTTTTTTTGACAAATCTGACAGCTCTACACTGATCTCGTTTTTTCAGTTATCATCAGTCATTTTGTAACTTGCTTAATCTTGAAAAGGGTTGCAGGGGGTGCTGAAGCCTATCTCAGCTAGCACAGGGAACACAAGGCAGGAACAAACACTGGACAGGGCGCCAGTCCACCACAGAGCAAACACACACACACACACACACACACACCAACCACACAGTGGGGCCTATTTGTTATCACCAATCCACCTAACCTGCATGTCTTTGGACTGTGGGAGGAAACCCACGCAGACACGGGGAGAACATGCAAACTACCAGCAGGAAGGACCTGGGAGACAAACTCTGGTCTCCTTTCTGTGAGGAAGCAGCACTACCACTGCACCACCATTAGAATTATGCAATGCTTAAAGAGATTTTTTTTAATGCTAACTAATGTGTTTTATTATCTACTATATATTTTTTTTATCCTGACCTTTTCTTTTTTGTCTCCAATAGTAAATTCAAAAATATTCAATGTGCACGCACATGAGTGCTTACCAGCAAGAGCCAGTGGCAAGCTTGTATTTCACTGACCTTCAGAAATATTTTTGTTACATATTTGCAGTATCAATTTCTAATGATACTCCGCAAAGGAAGAAGAAAAAAAAGACTTTTAATTGATCTCCAAATCAGCTAAGGGACAATTTAAAAAAATGTGCAGACTTGAGTAACTAACCAAAGCAGATCATGAAGTGCATCAGGCTCCACTGTACAGCTAAAAGGGAGAAGCTGAATAAACCATACAGTTTGTTCTTTAAAGATGTGGGAGAATCTACTATTATTAGTAAAATATATGAAAAATGTGTAACATTTACTTTGTTTGGTGTTTAAATAGACCTTAAATTCTGAAATTCCTCCTCTGTTGTTCAATGCCTCTTTATACAAGACTAAAAATGTATAGGAAACCCTTCAATAGGCTGTGGAGAGTTCACTATCATTATCACCTCCTGAAAAAGCACTTTAATTATTACTAAAATGTTTCTAGCACAGCTGTGACAGGTTTAAAGTTTATAGAAAAGCAGACTACATATTTTAAGTGGTTTTGATTCGCACATACATATTTGGACAGGGCATGTAGCAAAATATTCCTTTAGTAAAACTATGCAACATACTAAGAAAAAAATACACACACACACACACACACAAGAAAGGTTAGAAATGACACGTATTAAGGTACCATTAAATGATTTTAAAATACAGAAAAGACATCACTGCAGTGGCTATTACCACTTGAAATGGGAGATTGCTAATTAATTGTTCACATACAAACAAAAAAGCTCCACTTTCAGCAGCCAACACTTCAGTGTCCTATACTCTCTTAACTCATCCTTAATTAATCATGTTTACACACTAATTTGGTTATTAGAGAAACCTTTGTAATTACATTAGCACACCTGAAGCCTATTAGTCTGTTCTGTAAAGCAAGTCAACTGTCCTCCTCCGGATTACAAGGTACTGCACAAAAATGGCCAAAACAAAAAGGCGTTCTCAACAAACCCATCAGCCGGCTATTCTTTTGTGAAATAAAAGTTATTCCACGTGATGCTCAGCCTGTCTTTTCAGAACTCCCCACAGGTGTTCTGTTGGGTTGAGGTCGACTGGCGTACTTGGCAACTGAAATACTTTCACCCTGTTTGTCCTCAGTAGCGCAGTGGTGGCCTTGGATGTATGTTTCAGATCATTATCATGTGGAAGGAATGTCCAGCAACCCAGGGCACAGAGAGATGGTAGCATTTTCTCCTTCAGCATTTTGCATTACATCTGTGATGGCATCAATGAAGTGCAATTCCCTGACACCTGTAACACCCATACAACCCACCAGAACAACACCGCCACGCTTTACTGGGGGTACCGTGTATTTTTCATCGTACTCCTCACCCTTGTTATTCCATAGAGTTTGAAGGCCATAAGTTCCAACAAGATTTTGTACTGACAAAGCTCATTTGCAACACGGTGGTGCAGTGGTAGCGCTGCAGCCTCACAGTAAG
Organism: Erpetoichthys calabaricus; assembly: GCF_900747795.2. Taxonomy (NCBI): domain Eukaryota; kingdom Metazoa; phylum Chordata; class Cladistia; order Polypteriformes; family Polypteridae; genus Erpetoichthys; species Erpetoichthys calabaricus. The sequence goes on along the minus strand of NC_041409.2, from coordinate 99,952,771 downwards.
GAGACCTGAGTTCACTTCCCGGGTCCTCCCCGCATTCAGTTTGCATGTTCTCCCCGTGTCTGCCTGGGTTTCCTCCCACAGTCCAAAGACATGCAGGTTAGGTGCACTGGCGATCCTAAATTGTCCCTGGTGTGCACTTGGTGTGTGGGTGTGCCCTTCCCAGGGTTTGTTCCTGCTTTGCACCCTGTGCTGGCTGGGATTGGCTCCAGCAGACCCCCCCGTGACCCTGTGTTAGGATATAAAGGGTTGGACAATGAAACCAGATTTGTTGGACAGTTTAATGCTATAGGATCTCATAGAAAATGTTATTTCTAAAGGGAGATTGAGGACTTTCTAGAACAAGGGTCGCCAAGTCCAGTCCTGGAGGACCACCATGGCTGCAGGTTTTCATTCTAACCCTTTTTAATTGAGTGCCCTGTTTGTGCTGCTAATTAACTTCCTGTGAATTCATTTTAATTGAATTGCTTTTGTTAAGATTTGCACCTCTGAATTTCTTCCTCGTTCCTCTGAATTGCTTCATTTCTTTCCTTAAAAGGCACTCAAATAGAAACGAAATGTGAAGATAGGGAGCCAAAAGAAGAGCAGCTAAGTGAGGGCCTCAAACTCCAACCAATTTCACTCCAACCAGCTGTTTAATGAGGTGCCAATTCTTGTCATTAATTAAACCAGTTTTTTAATTTTGTGGCTTTGTTGCTGCTCTCATGGTTCATTAGTAAACATTTCTGAAATTGTTGATTTTCTCTTTTCTAAAAGCTCTGTTAAAATGTTTTGTAGACCTAAGCAGATCAACATTCCTGAGACCTTCACCTTTATTTTCAGATATTGTACTTTGGACACCAGTTTTGGCTCAATTCGTATCTCATTACTGTTTGGCTGCTAATTAAGGAAAAAGAAACAATTAAGGGGTCTGAGTCTTCAAGAACAAGTCAATTAAAATTAGTTCAAAAGAAGTTAATTAGCAGCAAAAACAAGTCTCTCATTAAGAAAAGGGTTAGAATGAAAACCTGCAGCCACGGTGGTCCTCCAGGACTGGAGTTGGTGATCCCTGTTCTAGAAGAAAGATACAATTTGTATACCATGAAGAGTATTACTTGCTTAATAAAATAGCTTTAAACAAACAGTAACTATAACAAAATTTGAAAATGCCACCAAAACTAGATCCTTAGATTTGAAGTATAGTTGTGTACCGCCCTCTGAGCTGGCACGATTATAGTATGCACTGCCATCCTAGAGTAGCAGCAAAAAAGCAAGAAAAAAAAAAATAAAGAAATGATACAGGGTGCAGGCAAACCAACACCACTACCCTACTACACCACCACAAGTACAGAAACACCCCAGAGAAGGCAGAGTTGAGTTAAAAAAATTATTATAAGAAATTGGACACAACTAACAAAACTCCTGTATACATACTATCGCGCTGCAGAGATACCCACCCAAACAAATCACGACACAAAACATCAACGTCATACGCCACTAATATATAAATATGAGAAAGAGAAATGAAGAAATAAATGCCATCAGATGCACCAAACCAGGGGTGGCGAACTCCAGGCCTCTAATGCCGCAGTGGCTGCAGGTTTTCATTCTTACCATCTTCTTAATTAGTGAGCAGTTTTTGCTGCTGATTACTTCTTTTAATTAACTTGACTCGGGCCCCATAGTTGTTTCTTTTTCTTTAATTAGCAGCCAAACAATAATGAGAGACAAAACAAGCCACCACATGACCAGCTCCCCTGTGCCCATGACACAATATCTGAAATTAAAGAGAGGTGATGGTCTTGGTAAGGTTGATCTCTCAGGTCACCAAAACATTTTGACAGGGTGCTCTTAGAAAGAACAGAAAAACAACAACAGTTTTCGAAATGTGTGCTGTGGCAGAATCAGAGCAGCCAACAAGCCATGGAATTAAACAACGGGTTTAATTAACAGCAACATTTGGCTTCTCATTAAGAAAGTGATTGGAGTGAAATTGGTTGGAGTTTGAAGCCCCAGTTTAGCTGGTCATCTGTTAGCTCGTTTCACATCTCATTTCTGCTTGGCTGTCATTTAATGAAGAAAGGAATTAATTCAGAGGGCTGAACTCTTCTAACAGGGCTATTAAAGTGATGGGGAAAAAGTTAATTAGCAGTGAAAACTGGTCACTGATTAGGAAAAGGGTTAGAATGAAAATCTGTAGACCTGGAGTTCGCCACCCCTGCACCAAACCATACCTCCCGTTCAGGGAAGCGTACTGCTAAATAGTCCCTTGTGCTGGCCCGTCAGGTCCGCTCCTGAATGCCTTCACCTCATTCACCAGAAAAGGAAAATAATTTGTCCAGAAATGAACCCGGGTTCACCTGACTTTTTCCATGTGGGTTGAATAGCTTTCCCTCTTCCCTTTTTCTTTTACGGCGTCTGCTTCACCTTTTGGTCTGGCGCTCTCTTCTCCCTCTCCACACATTTACATAACGTTGACTCCTCCCTGTACACTTTGTTTGGCCCTCTGAGCCATGTGCTCCCCCTCTCCTTGTACCATTGGCCGGCCTTACACATTCAGCCATGCCACTCTTAACAGGAAAAGATCCAAACTGCCAGTGACACCCACACATATCCAAGACCACCTTTACAGTTGAAAAGACCAAACCTTGATAAAACTGAACAAGCATAGGTTACTTTCTTACATGAAATCAAAAGCATACCTTGGCTGCCGCACACCTCACCGCCATCGAACGGTCCGTAAGACACACTCGAGCTGCTTTGTAGATATCTCGGTGGCAGGATACGGCACTCACTCCTTGGCCTCGAAGAATCTTTTTTAAGCTCATCATAATCTCATATCGACCCTGAGACTGATAAATGATAACACAATTAGAAAAAAATCATAAAGTAAAACCTGAGAACAAACAGTAAAAATGAGATTAGGGACAATGGCCAAGAAAAGTCGTGTAATTTAAGACCTGTTGTGTTGTACTAGAGTTAGCTGTATTTATGAAAGTTACTTCATTTATTCAAATAGGATTTAATGGACATGCCAAGTGATAAACCATTTAACCACTTGTGTGAGAAATCGATAACAACATGCTTATTGACATATGGTGAAGGTTCATCAACTGGACTACTCTGGATGTAAATTAGTTTATTTTAAAGAGTCTTTATCATTTCCTCTACAAAGAGTGCATAATTTCCACAACTGTGCATTTGAAGAAAAAAAAAATGAACATTTAAATATTTAGCCAATAAATTCACAAAGAACAAAGTAACACAACACTACTAGAGTTAAAGAATTTGTGAATTTCCCATTGGGATTAATAAAGTATCTATCTATCTATCTATCTATCTATCTATCTAAAGATGACAATTACATGGCTGCTTCCCTGCACCTATCAATGAATTTAGCTAACATTCAGAATAGACTGCAGCCATTGCCACCAGAACCCGGCCCGACTGCCAGGTTTGCTGGCTCTTTTCACGCTCACAGGAGTTACCTTTAGCAGATCATAAAAAAATCTCTTCTGACAACATGAAAGATAAAACTTAAAGCATTTATGCTTTTTTCTCTGTACTTTACAAACACTTTTTCACAATACAGTGACCTCCAGTCAGGAATATTTCTGCACACAAACCACACACTTGCATTCATGACTTCGCTGCTACCAGGAAAAAACATTTCATGCAGTAACATAAATGTTAGATGAAATCAAACCTGATGCTGTATTTATAGTTATAAATGTATTCTGCAGCAATCATATTTATATTTATTTCTACATTGTGCAGAGACAGCAGGCACACATCAGCAAATCAGGACTAAAGCCAAATGCTATTCAGAAGAGTGATAACACAATAAACTGAACTGAAATCAGTCCTACACTTGAGCACCAGCCATTAACAAATCTGTGTCACTGGCCAAGGAGACATCAGCAGCAAACACTTGACAAAATTTAAACTGCATTAGAAGTGTACTGCTTGACTGTTTGTTTGTTTGTTAATCAAAGTAGTATTTGGTGACCTTAGAATATCATGTACAGGGTGTTGATGAAGACGTAACACCTGAAGGAGATGCACTGCATCTTTGTGGACCTGCAGAAACAATATGACAGGGTACCTCGAGAGGAGCTGTGGTGTTGTATGAGGAAGTCAGGAGTGGCAGAGAAGTACGTAAGAGTGGTACAGGATATGTATGAGGGAAGTGTGACCGTGGTGAGGTCTGCGGTAGGAGTGACGGAGGTGGGATTACATCAGGGATCGGCTGAGCCCTTTTTTATTTGCAATGGTGATGGACAGGTTGACAGATGAGATTAGACAGGAGTCCACGTGGACTATGAGGTTTGCGGATGACATTGTGATCTGTAGTGATAGTAGGGAGCAGGTCGAGGAGACTCAGAAGAGGTGGAGATATGCTCTAGAGAGGAGAGGAATGAAGGTCAGTAGGACCACCATGTCAGAATACATGTGTGTGAATGAGAGAGAGGTCAGTAGAATGGTGAGGATGCAAGGAGTAGAGTTGGCAAAGGTGGATGAGCTTAAATAAATTTGTTTGAAGTCTTCTGCACATCCACACTTGCCTCCTGAAGACGGACCCTGATCTGTCAGACAGGCGTTTGGGGCTTTTTCTTTACCACAGCTTGTAGTTGTAGGGTGTTGTCCTGTGTTAGCCATTATGGATGCAATGAGAAGTCAAGCATGCCTGAAGAAGAAGCCTGAGCTGCCTTGAAAGCTTGCATATTGTAATCTTTTTAGTTAGCCAGTAAAAGATGTCACTTTGCTTGACTTCTCATTTTCCACAGTTGAGGATTCTTCAGTCATCAGCAGCGGAGGTCTTCCTTGGCCTACCAGTGCCTTTGTGAGTACTGAGCTCACCAGTGTTCTTTGTTCTTCATGATATTCCACACAGTTGATTGAGGTCATCCTAAGGTTTTACTGATGGATCCAATGGTTTGATTCTTGTTCTCCATTCTCAGATAGATAGATAGATGTATAGATGTATAGATAGATACTTTATTAATCCCAAGGGGAAATTCACATACTCCAGCAGCAGCATACTGATACAATAAATAATATTAAAGACTAATAAAAATGCAGGTAAAAACAGACAATAACTTTGTATAATGTTAACGATCTCCTCAGTGTGTCAGTGCAGCAGGACGGTGACAGCAGTCTGTCTCTGAAGCTGCTCCTCTGTCTGGAGATGATCCTGTTCAGTGGATGCAGTGCATTCTCCATGATTGACAGGAGTCTGCTCCGCGCCCGTCGCTCTGCCACAGATGTCAAACTGTCCAGCTCCATGCCTACAATAGAGCCTGCCTTCCTCACCAGTTTGTCCAGGCGTGAGGCGTCCTTCTTCTTAATGCTGCCTCCCCATAATGGCTTCTTTGACTTTCATTGGCGCAGCTACTGTCCTCATGTTGAACAAGGCAGCTACAGACTCCAAAGGGTTTAAAAGCAAGCTGAGGTATCTTATGAAGCCATGAAACCCACCTGAGTGATCACAAACACCTGTGATGTCAATTGTCACAAATATCTATCTATCTATCTATCTATCTATTATGGTGTTCTGAAATGGGGGGACCATGTAGAAAAAGTGTTGTGACCAAAATGTGTGCAAACCCCCTGAAATGAAAGTCTGTAGCTTGAACTTTAATCACAGCATCTGAATTGTTTGACGTCACTGTAAACTGTGGAGCATATGGGTGGGGAACCAAGGAAAAATGTGTCTTTGCCCCAAACATTATGGAAGGCACTGTAAATAGCACTGGCATTAAAAGGACCAATCAGGAAAAAAATCCCATTGTTAATTTAGAACTGAGTTGCAAAATAATGCAATGTTTCAAAAATTACCTGCAATTCTAAAATGTTAACACAGCTACTTTACTGAAACAAAATACAATCATCATATTGTATTTTTATTATAATTAAGTGACTCATTTAATTAGCCATTTTTTTCACAATTTAATGACTCAATTATACGTATCATTTGACTGTTTCATACAATTATTTCATAATTGCTATTTTATTCATTTAATTTGCCGCAAATGGGATTGAACAGCTACACTTCCAGCAGTTGAATAACAGCAACCAGCTGAAATTCAGCATAATAAGAGCTTCATTAACGGAGCATGCATTTTGAGCACATTATTGAGGAGAGCAGAGTGACAATTTTATGGCAAGCAGGTCTAACTAGGAATTGCTAAAAGGAGATGTCAAAACTCTTTGGAAGATTTTTATTTCAGTTTAAAAATAATTATATTTTTAAACCTGAAAGAAAATATATTAAAAACAATCTGGCTATAAATCGATATCTCAATGGCTGATCCTCATTGCCAGATTTGGCAGCACTTTAAGTTCACCTTTAATTAAAATCTGTCACATGGATTATTCAGCCCATTAATGTATTTGAAAAACATTTTAGGACAGCAAAGTAACTCAAGTGGACAGTTTTTGAAAGCTCTGAACACAACTTAAAAACATTTTTTAAATGGCACTGCTTACAGACAGACTCCATTCAGGAAACAATCCATTGAGCCTGTGTCATTAGTGCCAGCGTGCCTGGACTGCGGCTGTGTAGTTGGCTTTCTCACTTCATATGGCCACTGCTAATACTCACCATTAGCATGTATCCAGAAACATAAGAAAAATAGCCTCAGTAGAATATGCCTATCGTCTTTATATATAATACGCCACCGTGGCTGTCCATTTGTCTGTCCAGGATTTTAAATCACCTGCAGCTCGCAAACCGTTTGACCTGAAATTTGGTACACATATACTACGTGACGTCTACTGTCGGGGTGATGACTTATTACTCTTTTTATTTTAATTTATCGAAGAATCAACTCTCGGCAGCAGGGCGGCTGTGCGCCGTTCTCATCACGACCACCTTTGCCGTCACTTCCCCTACATTTCCATATCTGAAATCATTCTTGAGGCCGATAGCTAGATGGCATCATACCTACCACCTTTGCAGTCACTTCCAATGCCTCTTCATACCTCAAATCATTCTTGAGCCAGACTGAAGACTTAAGTGATGACTGACCTCCAAGGATATTCCTCTTTTTATTTTTATTTTATTTTATTGTAGAATCATCTCGACAGTGACCAGCAGGGCAGCAGTGTGGCGCATGTGTACGAGTGCCGTTCTCATCCCTACCACCTTCGCCATTCTCATCCCCTACCTCCTCATATTTTAAATCATTCTTGAGGCAGATTGAAGACTTAAGTGCCAGCTTAAGTGAAAAATTAAGGAAAACATACTAAGTAATTGCAGCGCAAACACGGACTTCATCAGTTTTAATGCGAAAAGATGCAGATGAAAGAAGAGAAGAAGCGAGCCGGTAGGATGGAGAAAAGAAGAGCTGCTCAGGTGGCAGCAAGCGCATCAACCTCTGAGCAAATGAATGATGAACATACAGAGAAAGGGGATGAAAACTAGGAATGCTCAAGTCAAGTGGATTCACTGCACGTTATCGTTATAGCAGGGCGCCGTTACTGGTATATAATAACTAGGGTGCAGTCTCCTGGATGCAGGTGTTATTTGACAGTGAATCTAATAAAAAATAAACTATAAAGGTGTACTCAAAACAATGTGAGCCTGAATCTAAAGAAGGTATTTTTCCTTGCTGAATTTTTAAAATGGACAAAGATCAGAGTCTGTGTGAAATATATGTGTGAAATTTACATTTATAGGATTTATGGCTTACAGGACATGCTTCTTTCAGAACCAAGTCAACACGTATGCCAACAAAATGCAAAATCAAATATAGTGCCATCACCGACTTCCTAATACTATGGAACAACACGCCTTCAGAGATTCATTCTCACCTAACCAACAAGTACCAGGACCAGTTCCTGTCATATACGTCAAACTTCCATTAAGGCAGGATGTCTTTCAAAGACGACCCAAGATTAGGCTGGGCTTTGACACTGAAGCGCAGACGAAAATGCAGCAGCCATGAAGTGAATCATAATGCAGACTCTAACGGTGATGGTGTGTAGCAGAGATTATACGAGGGGCGTTCAAAAAGTTTCTGCATGTTAATATTTTGGTTGGAAACAGCGAAGGCGGGAGGAGTAGTAATTGGTCGTGTCTGAGAGTGTCATCTGACTGGGAAAATTGCATCACACAGGAAGGTGACTATGTAGAAAAGTGATGGAATTTGTTTATGAAATTCTTAATGAATAGAGTTTAAAAAAAAAAAAAAAAAAAGTGCGGAAACGTTTTGAACGTCCCTCATAGTTAATTATGGATAAGATGAATCTGCTCTTCATGACCTATTAAGCATGAGCAAAGTCTGTACATGCATGGAGCCCTAAATGCTGACTCCTGAGATGACATACTGCCACAGATCCTCCAGACTGGGAGAATTTTAGAGGCGTTTCATCACTAGTGGTGGAACCAGGATACATCGCAACGACCAAGAGTCCAAACAAAAATGGAAAGAATATAAATGTGATGGTACTCTACCACCAAAGAAACTCCAGGTCCAAACTGATGCCAGTTAAGACCAACAGCACATTTTTTATGATGTCGACTGTATATATCGCATACTGAATATGCTGTAGAAGACCCACATAACTGGCAATCACCAGACCTGATTTAGACGTATTTGCTTTGTTGCTTGCAGCAGTAAATTACATAAATGTGGCAAAAAAAACATTATGACTTGCTAAGGAACCTACTCTATGACGTTTCTTCACTGCAAAGCAACTACAACTGTCCATAGCAAGTGCCACCAGGGACTTTGAGAGTTTTGGGAATCAACAAAACAAAGGATTCAGTATTCTTGTTATTGCATGAACCAGCATGTACTCATGATACTACAGAATGTCCAGGCAGGAGAGACCCCCCATCTGACCCAAGTCATCGGAACTGTAACTTTATTTTAAGCAAATGTAGAACTCTAAAGGGTTTACCATTCTCCGAGAATACTAATGACAGCAGATTTTATGCTTTCCTTTCTTCTGTCATCAAACAGCTACAAGGGGGGGGGGCACAAAAAATAACAAGAATTTTTTTTCTGGAGGCTGAAGGGTGTTAGTTCTGACGTTTGCCGCTAGGTGCGTGTTCCAGACTGTCCTCTGCACCATTTGGCCAAGCACCGTCCTTGATATCCTCAAGCGATTGCAATGTGGAGAAAACGAATTGTGGCGATTAGGTGAATGGCTTCTGGATCACGACAATGACCAGCCCACACAGCACTTAGTGTGCGACAGTTTCTCATGAAAAACGGGATGACAAAACAGACCCCACCCCCGGACTATTTCCAAGAATGAAGATGGACCTTCAAGGAAAGCGTTTTCAGGATGTAGAGGAGGTCAAGAAGCAAACGGCGAAGGCACTGAAGGCCATCACTTTGCAAGACTTTCAGAACAGTTTTGAATAATTGAAAAAGCGGTGGGACAAGTGTATTGCGTCTCAGGGGGAGTATTTTGAGGGTGATTAAATTTTGGAGACATTCTGATAAATACACGAATTTTTAAAATAAAAATCTCATTATTTTTGGGTTCCCCCCTCGTATTTCTCAATTATAATAGTAAAGGACTTTGCATTATCTGATTTGTTTATATGTTAATTACTGAAACGATTCTGTTTCGCTGTGAGTTTGCTATTTGTGTGTTTATGAGTATTAATATTGCACAGCTTAATAATTTACTGTTAGTGAATTATGTTTATAAACATGTAAGCATTTAGAGTCTGCCCACAGTGAATATCACTTTACAAAAATTAAGTGTTTTTCATAATTTCAACAAAACCTGGAAAGTTATCAATTTTTATTCAAATGTGAATTATTCTACATTCCTTACCTCAGCATTTTTCATTGCTTTCAAGAGGTTCCCCACTGTTTCCGTAAAAGTGTTGCCCAACATTCTGCCCAACTGTTCATATAAAGCACCTAAGCATGCCACTGCAGCACTGAAATTAGAGGAGTTAAATATAAGAACAACTTAAAAAACAAATTTAAGACTGTACCTATCAAATATTGAAACACAAGTGGGAATGTAATCATCACATAAATATATTATTAAATCTTCAAGGAACTGGTGATTATTTTACACTCATTTTTGTCAAAGTTAGATATTCTCAGAAAAAAATACTCTCACAAAAGGAAAAATGAACTAATATGACACATTCAGGAAAAATATTCTTCTCTGTTGGCTACTAACTATACAAGAAGAGCATCAGCAAAAATGAAGGAGGTACAGAGTTTAAACTAGTGTGTCATGTCATGTCATTTCCTCTCCTGCTCAATCCAGAACTGGGCCGCAGAGTGGGGCTGGAGCATATGGCAGCTATCATATGGCACAAGGCAGGAACAGACCCTTCACAGGGTGCCAGTCCATCACAGGGCAAACACACTGACATGGGCTGGCTAATTTAGCGTCGCCAATTCACCTAACCTGTATATCTTTGGACAGTGGAGGGAAACCCACACAGACACAGGGAGAACATGCAAACTCCACAGAGGGAGAACCTGCAACGCAAACCCTGGTCACCTTCCTGCGCGGAGCAGCCCTACCACTGTGCCACCCACTAGTATGTAAGCCTTCCAAAGGCAAGTTTCAATAGACATGACAAGCATATTCCAATGGGCATCACTATGAGGTGCACTAAATAAGGACTTCATGAACAGTAAGGGCTCATGTGAAATGACAATCCTGTCATCAAAGTTGTTCGACTGACACATACATGATCTTTAATAGGATCTTCCAAACCTCAAAACAGCAGAAAAAACTAATGAACGAGAGAATAATTTTTCTTGGAATATCAGAAATGACACATTGGCTGAAAGACAACTTACATGTACATGCATCCTGGCAGTACCACCATTTGTTATGTATGCCCTGACAAAACATTTCCAAACAGTATCTCATTTAACTACTGTACTTTCAATTAGGAAAATTGGCTTTTTCCTCTTTGGGAATATTTAAGCTCTTAAACATTTTTCCTTCATTCAGTATTACTTGAAATCCCTCCATTACATTAACAAATCATTTCTGTAATTTACAAATTAAAAAAAAATGTTTCATATATCACATCTTGATGTGTATCGCCACTAAATGAAATTTACTCTCCCGTGTAACCAAATGTGAATGTGTGTGTGCTGCACATCTTGTAAATAAAAAAAAAAAAGGATATGGGACTAGGTGGGTGAGGTGTAAGGGCCCGTTTATACTTCACGCTCAAAACCCGTACGCGCACGCATCATGGCTGCGTCCTCTGAGCAGTTCCTCAGAAATCAACGCGAGGCATGCACAAGTTGCAGTACCACCAAAAAGTCGGAGGACACAGTGTGGTAAAACTTGGAATGTGACGTCAGTCTCCGTTTACTGTCTACATGTGACAGAAAGACACTTTAGGCAACCTATGAGATCGATGTGCGCGCTTCGATGTTTGATGAACGGTTTGATATGGTGAAGCAAAATGCCGACATACAGATGCATTCGTGGTGCTCTTATATTCAAGTGTCGCATATTCCCCGATTGTAATGGCACAATACATTTTAAAAGTCTCACATACCATCTTTTGTGCCATCTTTTTTTTCCTGAAGCTTCCTCCTGACCTGACAGGAGCGGCAAACAGCAATAGATCACCATACAGAACACATTACATGTATGATATTCCAACTCTCTGCACATTTAGAATCCTTAGATTTATACTTGATATCACTTTCATGATGAAAAGCATTGAAGTATTGTCACCCACGTGTGTTTAGGGGACAACTAAAGGGCCTGAAAAGATGTAATTCCACAGCAGACCAGGGGGTGGCGAAGTGCACTAATTCTCTCTCTTCATTCCTTGCAGACCATTCTAGGGAAATCCCATCTGGCTCTAGGGAAGCCGACGACGTCACTTCCAGTTCTGGTCCTGATGACATCAGTTCCCATACTGGCCTTTAAAGCCGCCATCTTGTTTCTAGTGAATCAGTTCTGTTTTGGACTCCGTCGTCTGAACATGTCTGTTCTCTTTCATCAATTTTGCAGCCAGTAAAAATTATACGGGTGGCTGCCCCAAACCTTCTCAATGTCTTTTGGTTATTTTTGTGACAGTATATATGTTACATTTTACAGATAAATCGTTAACTTTGTTTAAATAAAGAGTACTGTTAAATGACACAAATGGGGGCGGCGCGGTAGCGCTGCTGTCTCACAAGGAGTCACGTCGCTGGTATTCCCTGCCTGGAGTTTGCATGTTTTCCTTCTGGGTTTCCACAGTGTGCTCCAGTTTCCTTCCAAAGACATGCAGATTTGGTGACGCTAAAATGACTCCAGTGTATGCGAGTGCTTGTATTCACCTTACGATGAGCTGAGGCCCCGTCCAGGGACCGTTTCTGCCTCGTGTCCAATGCTTGCTGGAATGGGCACATCCCTGGATTGATGGATGTAATCATTAAACGTCCTTTTCAGAGATATTGTGGCAAGGTGTCCTTGGAATTTAATGGGCGTTTCAGGCAATTCACAACACAGCAAAGCCGAACCTGTTCTCACCATGATAATATCCCACACTGCCACCTGGTGGATTCCTCCAGATTTACATAAAGTACGCATGCAAGTATAAACAGTCAAACGAAAGAGTAGCAGGAGCATCCACTGCAACATGTGTTGCGTCAAGTATAAACCCGGCCCTTAAAATCCCCTTGAAGATTACAGAAGGAAAATGAGAGTCCCTTTATTGTTCACTGGTGAAACCATTGAGGCAGAAAGGAAAAAAAGTCCTATTCTCCCTCCATCTATAGCACACAGAATCAAGAAGCTTCATTTGTGAAAGCTCATATTGGGCAACTGAAGTGCACAAACTTGACCTAAAATGAGCATATTACTTCGGGTCCATGCTTTATTTCAAAACCTCTAAACAACTTCTAGTAAATATTGTGCAGGTAGGAGTATCCAAGAGAAAGAACAGCAACAGCAAAATTAAAATGTGTGTGGCATTTACTGGCAGCATGCTGAAACGCTGGTCATGCCCTTTCCACATTAGGATTCACTTTTTTCAAAGCTGATGCTAACAAAGATTGGCATTTTTTTTCCACATTGTTGAAAGAGCACAATGCAGAGTCAAAATAATTTGTAGCCGACAGAATGAATTTATGATATGCTTCATAAGTAAGTGGACATTGAATTTTGCGTCCTCGCTTCATTTTCAGAACATTTTGGCCTGATGTTTCCCTGTAAAGTATCTTCAAAAATTAGTAACAGCCTTATTTTACACTGCACAATTTTGCTGTGAACACAAATTACAAATCCTAAATACAGCATAATAACTTTATTTTTTATTTTTAATGGGTCACAGGGAGCCAGAGCAGCCCAATGGCACAATGATTAGCCATTCTGCTTCAAATCTCCTGTGTCCAACGTTCGAATCCCACCCCAGACTTTTCCTCCCACGTTACAAAGACATGAATGTGACTCAAAAATGGCCCAGTATGATGAAGCATGGGTTGAAGTGCATGTGCTCTGCCATGGACCAGCGGTCCATTCAGGCATAGTTTCCACCTTGTGCCCACTGCTGCCACAACAGCCACTGGCTCCCTGGAACCCTAAACAGGATAATCAGCATCTCAAATGAATGTACAGATGGACACATGTGGGTGAACTGATGGCATAATGGTGGGTGACTGAACCAGGAATCTTGAGCACATCTGCTCATTCACTAGGACTCAAGCAGTTTCTGGTCTTGTATGACTTACAGTTTGGTGGGTAGATAACTAGGCGAGTCGTCCTTGCTTCGAATGATTTCATTGCATTTATCAACAGTTTGGTAAACGGAAAACGTATCCCCCACACTGTAGAGTAATGCAAGGTTCTTGGCAATAAGTCGGCGGGTAGGAGGGCCAGGAGAACTATTCAACAGAGCTGTCAGCTGTTCAACGAGTTTCTTCTGCTTTTCCTTTAAATCTGCCTAAAGAAATAAACAAAAAAAAAAAAGTCAAAAAAAGTTAAACCGATTGCTCAAGTACTAATTACAAAATTAAACTCAACATACAACAAAATGGCAGTGCACAATCAAAACAAGTGGAGTGGGGGGGACAAAAAAAAAAAAAAAAAAAAAAAAAAAAAAAAAGAGTCTCACACTGGACTTTTATGTTTTATTTATGGTTTACCGTCACGTCACACACTTACTTACATGTGCTCATCAACATGTAACCCATCACCGCTTTCCAGACCCATGATCAGCATATTAAATGAGAGAAGCGAACTTTAAATGTTGTCTGAACCAAGATGCCAATCATCTAGTAAATGCTATCAATAGAATTTGCACGGTCAATTTCATAGAATACAGCAAAAAACTTACTTGAAAATCTCCAACTTGATGATAAATAAAATACATAACTTCATTTTATTTGGGTGGGGCAGTGGTATAGATCAGGGTTTGCGTCCCAGATCCTCCATGAACGCAGTATGTATGTTCTTCCCATATCTGTTAGGGTTTTCCTCCTACAGTGCAAAGACATGCAGGTTAAGTGAACTGGCGATGCTAAACTGGCACTAGTGTGTGGTTGGGGTGTTTGTGTGTCTCCGTGTGCTGACGGACTGGCCGACTTCATTTTACTTATTAGAAAACACTAAACGACTTACCATAGACAAAATATGGCCTCTTCCAGTTGAGGCGGCGGTCAAAAATCAAGCCTGTTTTGTCTAAACGCAACCTTGAAACAGTGATACCTCTCATGTAGACTACTGCAACGTGTTTCTTATCGGAATTAGCCAGGCCTCCATTGCTCACCCTACAGCTGGTGCAAAATGACGCTGTGCTGGAAACTCAAAACAGTCGCTAAATTTGACCTACCTGGGGATTTGCATCATGTAAATTTACACGGTCTGACATACCCTACAACTAGAAGTCATGTAACGGGACACTGGCTTAAGAAAGCTCTGGAAAAACGACTTGTGCTGATGCCACCTGTAAGCTTTAAAGCCTTATTTGTTATTTGTAACAGCAGCTATTAAACAATTCGATAATCATTTTTGTTCTTTTTAATGCAAAACTTAAGAAGACTCACTACTGAGGGTATTTCTATCAAACGTTCCTGTGAGTGTCCTAATTTTAATAATTATTTTTAACTGGTACAAGCAAGCATGAGCACAATACCCCAATTTTGGCTTACCTTCACTGGCTTCCAGTTCGTTTTCGAATCCATTTTAACATCCTTGTATTTGTTTTTAAATCCTTTAATGGTTGCACCCCATTTTATCTGTCGGAACTGCTGCACCTTTATGTATCGTCTCGCCATCACAGGTCAGCAGACCAGATGCTTTTACTTGTCCCTAAGACACAATGCAAACTCTGAGGTGATCACGCTTTTTCAGCTGCAGCTCCAAAACTCTGGAATGATTTACCATTGCACGTTAGGCAGGCTCCTTCACTTGCTGTCTTTAAATCTTATTTATAAAAACACACTGACTCCCTGGCCTTTGACCCCCGTGTAATATGTTGACCATCTCTGTACTCTTATTATGAATTTCTTTCACTCTTATGTGTCTCCGTTTCTTTTACTCTTTGGTTACTGTGTGTCTTATATGTTGGGTTTTACTGTACAGTAATTTGGTCAGTACTTTAATGTTGTTTTTAAAGTGCTTTATAAATAAATAAAATAGTCTTAAATCTGTAGGCCATGTCACGCTAGATGACTTTTTCAGTAGTAACCTTCACGTACATAATCTTAGCATGTTGGCGGTAGTCAATGCTGAGCTCCTGTAAAGGCCAGTTGCATAGTCCGACATAAGGCGGAGTGGTGGCTCTGAGGCTACAGATCTGCATTGGCAATCGGAAGGTTGCCAGTTCGAATCCCGTAAATGCCAATAGGGACTCTGCTCTGTTGGGCCCTTCAGCAAGGCCCTTAACCTGCAATTGCTGAGCGCTTTGAGTAGTGAGAAAAGCGCTATATAAATGCAAATAAAAATAATTATTAAACAGCGACTCACGCCAACTAGTCTGTGAATAGCCCTAACAAAAATTAAAAACACTTTGATTTTGTGTTTAGTCATAGGGGCTGACTCTGTGTGCATTAGTTCTGACAACCAATGAATTACCATCTGGAAGAATAATGCATTTAATGCAGCATCGAGGAATAAGAAATGTGGGTATTTTGGACCCCATAAACAGAAGAAAAGCTCGTCTGTCTGACATCTCGTGTTTTATGTACCACGACAGAATGGGAAAAAGAAAATAAAAAGGCCAAGGTTGTGTCTGAACTCGCCATACTTGTTAACCCTACGTACAGCGCCAGCTCTGTCAGGCAGCACATTATTGGGTGCAAGAAAAACTTGTTCGCACGACTGTGCTGGAAACTCAAAACAGTCGCTAAATTTGACCTACCTGGGGATTTGCAGTCATGTAAATTTACACAGTCTGACATACCCTACAACTAGAAGTCATGTAACGGGACACTGGCTTAAGAAAGCTCTGGAAAAACGACTTGTGCTGATGCCACCTGTAAGCTTTAAAGCCTTATTTGTTATTTGTAACAGCAGCTATTAAACACTTCAATAATCACTTTTGTTCTTTTTTAATGCAAAACTTAAGACTCACTACTGAGGGTATTTCTATCAAATGTTCCTGTGAGTGTCCTAATTCTAATAATTATTTGAAACATCATGCGTTTCTAAATTGCACATAGCAGCCAGTTTTTAATAGCATCCAGTTGGTCACTTTCAGGTAGCCAGATTATTTTCTTGTTTTGTTTTTTTAATTTCAAAACACACCACTTCAAATATCGAAGTATTTAATAACCTAAGCATACTACACAGAAAAGTGGAAAACCACCACCATGTTAAAAACGGCTCACACGCAGATCGTTTCAAATATCTCAAATCTACATACCTTAGCAGCAGCAACTAGCAGCTTCTGTAGAAAGGTCAGCCATTCAAACACAAACTCTGCTCTCTGAGGCTCACTGAGCTGACTGCAAACGTCTTCATTTAACAGCAAGCCATGAGCCAGGTCCAGCTCCATTCTTCTTGAATGCGCTCAATCACGACTGGCTCCACGTGTTCCTGCTACAAAACCGGCATTTCAAAATCTGAAATAAAATATGCGTAACAAGTAAATCAAGCTGTTCACAGTTTTAAAACTGGTTCTATTTGTTATTTGTTCTCAGAATGTGCAATATTAACTTAAGGTGCAACACTCTGCACTCTAGTTTGATACTTACATTTATTATACGCTATTTCCATGATTACTTTATACTTACTCTTAGTGTAACATGTCCCTTGTCTGTTGTTAAGTTGTAACATAAGTAATTTCCTTCAGGATTAATTAAGTTTTCTGATTCTGATTCTATTTAACATTTTTCTGAACACAGCAGTGATTTAAGATTTTATTCAGCTTAGCATCTACAACTTGTACCACCTGATCAGGGCACCATACAGTCCCTATTGATGGTCTGAAGCCCTGATGTCCACATGACCATTAGCATCATCTAATTCCTCCATGTGAAGCCCCTGAAAACCAGAAGGACTGATTGAGATCACTTGCATTGGGGGGACTGGGTGGTCTCGTGGCCTCAGAACCCAAAGCAGATTTTGCTTTTAATTTTTTCTCTACAGCCCTGTGGAGTTTTGTTTTGTCCTCCTGGCCATCAAATCTTACTTTATTCTTTGTTACTTAGTATTTCCTAATCATTTTTTATTGTTTTCTTTCTTCATCTTGTAAAGCACTTTAAACTACACTATACTGCCACAAATATTAGGACGCCAGCCTTTACCCACACATGAACTTTAATGCCATCCCATTCTTAACACATAGGCTTTAATATGGAGTCGGCCCACCCTTTGCAGCTCTGACAGCTTCAGCTCTTCTGGGAAGGCTTTTCCACAAGGTGTAGGAAGGAGTGTGCGTGCGATGGGAATGTTTGACCAGGAGAGCATTTGTGAGGTCGGGCGCCAATGTTGGACGAGAAAGCCTGGCTCGCTCGCAGTCTCCGATCAAATTCATCCCAAAGGTGGTCTGTTGGGTTAAGGTTAGCGCTCTGTGCAGCCCCACCAAACTCACTCCTCCATTTCTTTATAGGCCTTGCTTTGTGCACTGGTGTGTGCCCAGTCATGTTGCCATCCAAAAAACTGTTCCCACAAAGTGGGGAGACATGAAATTGTCCAAAATGGCTTTGTACGCTGAAGCATTAAGAGTTCCTTTCACTGGAACTAAGGGGCCAAGTCCCACCCCCCCACCACCAAAATTTACACTCGGCACAATGCAGTCAGGCGAGTCCTGTTCTCCTGGCCAGACTAATCCATCAGATTGTGTGAGTCGTCACTCCAGGTTACACGTCTGTACTGCTCTCAAGTCCAGTGGCGGGCGGTGGGCTTTACAACACTGCATCTGATGCTTTGCATTGCACTTGGTGATGTCAGGCTTGGCCATGGAGACCCCATTCATTCTATGAAGCTCTCTCTCTACTGCACTGTTCTTGAGCTTTGAGGTCTGTCGCTTATTGACTCTGCAGAAAGTTGGCAACTTCTGCACACCTCAGCATGCACTGTCCCCGGTCTGTGGCCTACCACTTGGTGGCTGAGTTGCTGTTCCCAGTTGCTTCCACTTTGTTATAACACCACTAACAGTTGACTGTGGAGTGTTCAGTAGCGAGGACATTTCAAGAATGGACTTATTGCACAGGTGGCATCCTCTCACGGTACCAGGCTTGAATTCCCTGAGAGCGACCTGTTCTTTCACAAATGTTTGTAGAAGCCTTCTGCATGCCAAGGGGCTCGACGTTATACACCTGTGGCCATGGAAGTGATTAGAACGCCTGAATTCAGTGATTTGAAGGGGGTTCCCAATACTTTTGCTAATTTAGTGTATATCATTTGTATGAAAATGTGCTACAGAAAAAAAACTGCTGTTGACGTTGTAAGTCTTGATCCTGTTACCAGACTGTGAAGGGTCAACACTAATAATGGTTTTCAGTGATTTCTGTTTACCCCAACGTTGTCCTTAAGAAGCAGAAAAGACAAAATGAATTTTCTGCTAATACACACAGTCCGAAATTTTTGTATGTCATCTTCACATGCATTTGACAAATGAAAGTCGGAAAAGCCTTGCCTTTTTGAGCAACTGGCTGAAGGTCACCAAGGGACATCACAAAATAACTAACCCTGTTACTGATATTGAAGTGTAAAATGAGATAATGACTTGGTGATATAGAACACTGTGAAAAAAGAAAGTCAATAATTCATAGTTTTTGCATGTATATTATACAAGCCGCTAGAAGAGCAGAATGAACTGGCAAGATCCCACATGGGAGGCATTGCTTTCACCAGTGTCTGATAAAAAATGCAACGTTAGCGACTTGCACGAGTTACAACTAAATAGTAATCATCTATCTCAGAGTGGGTATTGAACTAGAAAATGCATCTCTCATCCTCTATGAACTACCCAAAATAAATAAATAAATAAAACCATCAATCAGCTGCCAGAATCTTAACTCGGAAAAGAAAATCCGAGCCCATCACCCCAGTCTTAGCGTCACTACACTGGTTACCTGTGTCATTTAGAATTGACTTTAAAATCCTGCTGATGGTTTACAAAGCCTTCAATAATCTGCGCCATCCTGTATCCCAGAATGCCTGTTACCTTTCACTCCAAATCGTCACCTCAGATCTTCAAATGAGGGTCTGCTTAGAATCCCAAGAGCTAAACTTCAAAGAAGTGGCGAGGCGGGTAGCCGTCTGCTGTTAGGCACCTCAAATCTGAAATACGAGTTTACTGATAGAAAGTCGCCAGGCTGATACTGTGAAGCACTTTAAAACAACTACTAAAAACTCATTACTGTAACATGGCTTTCTCAGAGCTTCATTTTAGTGTAACCCTGATATTGTGTATAGGCATTGATTTACCATTTCTATCATGGCTCCGCAATCCGTATTAGCCCCTTCTTTCTCTGCTGTTCTTTTTCCGGTTTCTCTGTGGTGGCTATCTGTGCCCCCACCAACTGATCAAAGCACCATGCAGTTCTTACATTGATGGATGGAAGGTCAGAGGTCCACATGACCAACACCATCATCATCAAATTCTTTCACGTGAAGCCTGAAAACCATGAAGTCTGATTTAGATCATTTATGTTAGGTAGAATGCCCAGGGGACTGTGTGGTCTCGTGACCACAGAACCCCTGCAGATTTTGGTTTTTTTTTTTTTCCTTTTTTCTCCAGCCCTCTAGGAGTTTTTGTTTTTGTCCTCCTGGCCATTGAATCTTACTTTATTCTTTGTTACTTAGTATTTCCTAAACTTATTTTTATATTTTTCTTTCTTCATCTTGTAAAGCACTTTAAAACTGCACTATACTGCCAAAAGTATCGGGACGCCTGCCTTTACTCACACATGAACTTTAACGACATCCCATTCTTAACACATTGGCTTTAATATGGAGTCGGCCCACCCTTTGCAGCTCTAACAGCTTCAGCTCTTCTAGGAAGGCTTTTCCACAAGGTGTAGGAAGATGGGAATTTGTGACCAGGAGAGCATCGGTGATGTCGGATGAGAAGGCCTGGCCTCAGAACCCCTGCAGATTTTTTTTTCTGTCCTCCCGTCCATCAGACCACCTTACTTTTATTCTTTGCCTAATCTTATTTTTATATTTTTCTTTTTTCTTTCTTCATCTTGTAAAGCACTTTGAGCTCCATCATTTGTATGAAAACGTGCTCTAGAAATAAATGTTATTGGAAAAGGAAAGAGAGTTCGGTTAAACCAAACCCGGGGGGGAAAAAAACACCTTTGTCTTTAAGAAGTCGTAATACTTTGTGATCCAAACTTACTGTAAGAGCCATTTCCTAGTTACATAAATATTTTACTACTTGACAATGCATAATCTATGAGAGGTTCCTATAACCCCCATAAGTAGAACTGAATTGGTATATTCTTGCCATTTCTAACAGCTCTGACTAAACATTATTCTCAGTTAGTGACCAGCCTTGCCATGTGTAAGGTGTAGAGGGCACAAGGTTTTAAACCGTGCCCATGCCCACGGGCCTATGGACCTTTTCAGCGTGTGAAGTAACTCATGGTTATTTAAGTGCAGAGCCGTACACTTAAGGCGTACAGAAGAAGAAATTAAGAAGTACAGAAATAAAGTTTCTCAAGAAAAGCTACGTTTAGAGAAGATACATTTTTCCTTTTTTTTTTGCCTTTTATTCTACGTGTGTAACTACTTTTTTCTTTATTCTTGTGTGGATTATTAGCTTTTAACTTTCACTAAATAATTTGAAAACAAACTTTTGGACTGAGAGATTTCTTTTGGCACGCGTTTTACCCGTGCTTGATCTCGCCTTATACTTCGGCGGCTACACTTACTTTAAATGGAGGCCAATCACACATCTTTTGCTGAAGCCATTAGAGAGCAGAACATTAGGGTGGATGGGTTTCATTCAACTGTGTGATGGTGTTCACCTTGACATGGGCACCTCCAGAATAAAGAAGGATAAAGGTCTTCATCACAAAATACAAGGCAGATAGCATTTCACCTCACTCTTTCTTTAAAACATGGCTCTCAAATACCTGTGTACTGGGGAGTAAAGTCAGCACTTTTTATAGATCGTTACTGGTAATATTTCATGAGGACAAAGACTCTCTGGTCCGATCAGACAAAAATTTGAAGCCTTTTGGCACAACTCCAAGCACTACATCTTCTGAAGACCAGGCGCTGCTCATCACCTGCCTAATGCCAGGCCTAAAGTGAAGCACAGAGGTGGCAGTATCGTGCGAAGGGGACAGGGAGACTTGTGGATTTGAAGGCCAGATGTCCACATGACCATCAGCATCTAATTCTTCCACGTGAAGCCTGAAAACCATGAGGACTTACTGAGATCACTGATGTCAGGTGGGCTGGGTGGTCTTCTGGCCTTGGATCCTGTGGAATGGAAATTTTCAGTTTACAGATAACTGTCCTTTTTATATTTAAGAAAATGTGTACTTGACAGTTTTCAGAAACTGTATATGTGACCTTTAACATATATTACTGATGCTGACCTGTGTGAGCAGTTCAAAAGAATCTGACTTTACCAGAAAGCTGCCTTTACCAGAAATGTATTTTTATAAACTGTTTTTCCTGTTTTACGAATAAGCTAAGCTATGAACTCATCTGTACCCGCCGTCTATTTTAAGCCCTAAAAGGCTCATGCATTAATCTGCCTTTATACGAACTTGTAAAGTGTGCACACAATCAGCTGATATAAAAGAGCTGAACTCTTTCCTGTCAGCGCGCATGCTACTGACACTCCAGTCTAGGTATGCAAGAATAAAAGAAAGCTTATGAACATTTCTTCTGGTGTGAGACTCTGACTCCTTCCATTTTACGGGTCAACAATTCTTTCTTCCACAATCCCCTGCAGATTTTGTTTTTTTTTTTTGTTCTCCAGACCTCTGGAGTTTTTGTTTTGTTTTTTCTGTCCTCCCTGACCATCAGACCTTACTTTATTCTTTGTTACTTAGCATTGCCTAATCTAATTTTTATATTTTTCTTTCTTCATCTTGTAAAGCACTCTAAGCTATAGCATTTGTATGAAAACATGAGACAAAAATAAATGATGTTGTGGGAAGGATGAATGCAGCCAAATCCAGAGAGGTCCTTGAAGTAAACCTGCTTCAGATGAAATGTCACCTCAGACTGGAGTGACAGTTCAATCACCTAAAGCATACAGCCAGGACAACTAATAGAGTGGCTTCAGGACTCTGATGGGCCTTGAGTGGTCCAGTCAAAGCCCAGATGTAAACCTCATGTGTGGAGAGACCTGAAGATGGCACTTTACAGACGCTTCCCATCTGATCCAATAGAACGTGAGAGGAATGGGATCAGGTGTGCAAAGCTTACCAAGATGACTTATGGGGATTTGTTGATTTTGATTTGAGATATTTTGTTAATCCCCGAGGGGAAAGTGTCTTTTTGTGTGACCTTTGGAGATCAGAGAGCAAGGTCATTAGGATTATTACAGGATTATATAGATAGGAGGCTGCTTTTAACTGAATAAAGCTCTGTAAATAAAACTGTACCTTAAGCTCATGAGACAGATTTGCATCGTTTTTTGATGGTGTTCATTTAGACAGGAACTTAACAGGCAAGAAGCAAGCACATGATGATGACTTTCAGGATGACATTGTGGTTATTCAAGAGAGAGAAGATATTAGGATGCATGCGCTTGGAAATAAATGGAAGAATACGGAGAGATACGCAAATGTAAAAGCAAATATTACAACAACGTAATAATTAGTAGATTGGTAAAGTCAAAGTCATTTCTTCACAAACATGTTGGATATGCATTAGCCACACGTAATTGTGTTCCAAAGTACAGTATTTTCTATAATTAAAAAAAAAAAAAAACAAAACACAAAACACCTGACCTTTACACTGGAATTAATGGAGCAGAAAGTGTCACCGGAAAACAAAACCCTTAAAACTTAGTGAATACATTTGTTGAGCATTGATCGGAATCTTACGATTACACACACACTGTAAAATAGCTTATACAGTAAAACCTTGGATTATGAGTAACTTAGTCTACGAGTGTTTTGCAAGACGAGCAAAAATTTTTAATAAATTTTAACTTCATAAACGAGCGAGGTCTTGCAATACGAGTAGTACGTATACGCTTTGCCTGCCAAGCATCATGTGATCACAACTGAGCCGATGGTGGTTCTCTCTCACTGAGGGATTGTGGGTAATCGTCTCCCATGCTCGGTCTCAGTTAACGTCCCTCATTCGTATAGTCAACATCCGTACGAGCGGATACTGTTTACTATAGCATTGTGACCACGTGTGTATGCGTAAAGCATTTTTTTAAATTTGCGTGCGAGCCATCAATCTGCTTAACAACAATGCAATGTCACATTTCCGCAACTGTCATTAGAAAGATTCCTTGTTAAAAGTTGCAAAAAAAGAAAAAGATTCCAGTGAGCCTACAGGAGTGAAAGTTGTCCTACACAATAACCCTTCTCCTCCTCTCTCTCGTCTCCCTCACACCAGCCACGATTCTTTTCAAAGGTAAAGTGCAGGTTAATTTGTTTTATGTATTTTTACTTTATATTTTGTCTTAATCATTTTTATATGAATATTTTTGGTTTTGGTGGAGTTTTCATTATTTCTTATGGGAAATTTCGCTTCGTTTCCAGAACGAATTATGCTCACAAACCAAGGCCCCACTGTATATGTAAATTTTCAAACAAAAACCATATGAGATTCAGCCATTTTAAATGACGACCAGCTATGTACGGTCATCTCAGTGTTTGTCTTCTTCCACAATGACCGTTCACCTTCCCCATGGTGACATGATTTCCTCTTGAACAATAAAACCATAATAAACCGTTGGCATCACACAGTTGGTTCTGTTTTGATTTACTTCTGTATTTACAATATGTGAGAACTCGCAATGTATCTTTACCTCAAGAAAAATAATACCAGGAATATGTAATAATTTTCTCTCAAATGCCTTTTGTTCTCACAACCATGGAAATCAACGGAAGGCAGGTTTTCTTTTGTCGAAACTCATAGATGATCTATTCGGTAAGCATTAGGCTTTTATTTCTAGTGTTGCTTCATGCCCCATTGCCAGGGCACCAGTAAGGGCAAGATATTTTTTTTACAATGTATAGAAAACACTGGACTTTTAAACACAATTTTGCACGGCAAATGTATATACCATGTTTGTGAAGAAATAACTGTGACTTGAAAAATACTGAACTCCTGTAAGCGCAGATAAACTAACCAGTGTGCATATGCTTGCGAGAAGATATAAAACTGGTGCTTGGGACTTTGTAGTCAAAATATTTTTTTAGCTAAAGCATCTTCACTGACAAGTGACAAGATCATTGGAAATCATCAGTTGTCCAATTTCAGCTGATTCAACCATTGCTAATTCTTGCATGATCAGCCACCAAGGAACTCCACAGAGAAAGGTTTTGGAAATATCACAAGAGGAGATGAGAGAGTGAGACGCATCAAGTGGGTTAACTTCTCCAACATATTTGTCAGGCTAACCACTTGCCGACCAAAAGTCGGGCCTAAGAGAAAAACAAAGGAGCAGGGCAGGCACGTGAAAGGTACACCTTAGTTGGAGTAAGAATGGGAAAGGTGTTATATAAATAAATTATTAAGATAAAGTCTGCAGCAGCTAAAAAACCAAACAATCAATCTGAGGAGAAGCTTGCTGTATGGACTTTAATTTGAAACATTCAGTTTGTAAGTTTTATTCTGTCTTAATTTCTAGTGTTGGATATGCCTGGTTTCATTACAAATAATCATAAGCTTAGATTGAAGTTTGTTGTGATCTCACCGAAACTGCATTGGTGTTTACGGACACCGGTATTTACCTGAGGATTTGATAGGATGAAGGACTGAGATACTTATCCAGGTTCTGCAGGATCCTAACTCAAGTCAGAAGTGTGCACTGTGTGTGTGTGTCTTTCTAGGTATTGTATTTTGGTCAGCTGATCTGAGGGGACATACAAGTAAGAATTTCATTGTACTAAGTACATAGGACTATTCTGCTCAGAGGGTGGAAAAAAATGACAAAAACTGGGGAAAAAAAGACAGAGGAAAAGTAAATGAAGCAATGATCTGAACCAGGAGAACAAAAACCACAAGACAAGATCAAGGCCAAAAAGGTTTGCAGAGATCTACACCAGTGAGAACAAACCAAGAGAACAAACATGAAATAACGAAACACGAGCTGTCACACACATGCGAGTAGGAATCAACTAAAGGACGGCAGAGTGCACTAACTGTCTCCCGGTCCCTTGCAGACCACTCTCAGGAAATCCTGCAGGGTTCCCTCGCCTTTGATGATGTCACTCTTTCTGCCCTCACCGCTGATGACGTCACTTCCGGCCCAGATGACATCACTACCTACTCTGGCCTTTAAAGCGGTCATCTTGATTCACTACTGACAGTTCTGTTTTGGACTCAGTCTTATGAACCACTCACAATCTTGAATTACCATTTTTCAGCCAAGGTACATTATACAGGTGGCTGCCCCAAACCTTTATGGTGTCTGTTTGTCATTCTTGTGTCAAAGCACAAGAAGGGTTTTGGAATCAGAGCAGTCGTATAACGAAGTGAAGCTGGAATGACACTTTTATCCTGATGTGGAATGACTGACAAGATCTTGACCTCTGAAGCCACAACCCCAACTGGATAAAAGCTGGCAATTAGCACAGCTGGACAAACAACAAAATGGCAGCAAAAAAAGGCCCCAATTAAAAAATGAACAAAAAAACACTGAATCCAAAAACAAATGATTTGATAGAATTGTTCAGCGTCGAAAACAATTGTAACACAATGTAGCTCAAAAGTAGAGCCAGAAAAGAACCTGTCCATAATTTACAAATTTAATATTCCAGGTTCCGATAATAACAAGCTTGACTTGCATGTTTAAAGTGTACGGTCTTTGCACCCAAAGCTGCCACACTAAGAAAATCTAATTACTTCTGCAAAGAAAATTCACAAATTAGTTTTATGAACTAGAAAATACAAACATCCTAATGAAAAAGATGGACAGGACCGCATGCATGCCAACGATCTCTTTGATGAAATGCATTTAATGAGCATGCAGTTCTCAGCTTTAGGATACCACATCACAGGCTAATTAAATAAAAATGCAGTTTTCAATGTGCGCCAACTGCTTTATATATTGTTTAAATTGGCCCTAAGGCTACGCCAGTGGAATCGTACAGTTCATAAAATCAGTGAGCTAGTCAATGACAACAATTTCTGTGCAGTAAACCCAAAACTACAAAAAACTCTCCAATATGCCAACTTGTGCCAGGTTCTTAACTTTTAGAAGATAAAGAGAGAGAGCAAGCATTATCCAACACTCAGCAGCACTTAATAATGTCTTCAACTGACATTCCAATTCACAGTATTTTTCAGTTGTGACATTAATCACGCTTGCTCTAATGAGTTGTAAAAACCTACTGCAAGCACTAGTGTTTTATACAAGTATTTATCCTTATTTTCTCAATTCCAATAAATGACCCCTTAACCATGCATATGTCATTTAACTATCAGACTGTCCTTCTTGTCCCGAGACTGTATTTAGTCCTATTTTCAGCATTTGTGCATTACGTATTATAGGATGCCCACTGCATGAGATTACACTGAAACTAACAAACTAGCGGTGTCAATGAACTACAATGTTGTCAGTTATCTGTACAATATATTATATATATATTACATATACACACACACACTCATATGAGAAAGTTTGGGAACCCCTCTCAGCCTGCATAATAACTGACTCTCCTCTCAACAATAAAGATAACAGTGCTCTGTCTTTCATTTCCTAGGAACATCTGAGTACTGCGGTGTTTTCCGAACAAAGATTTTTAGTGACGCAGTATTTAGTTGTATGAAATTAAATCAAATGTGAAAAACTGGCTGTACACAAATGTGGGTCACCTTGTCATTGTGCTGATTTGAATGCCTGTCACTGCTCAATGCGGATTACTTGGTGTGATGAGCTTGTTAAGCCTTGAACTTCATAGACAGGTGTGTCCATCATGAGATATAAAGGTATTTAAGGTGGTCAGTTACAAGTTGTGCTTCCATCCCATTGACTCTCCTCTGAAGAGTGACAGCATGGGATCCTCAAAGCAACTCTCCAAAGATCTGAAAACAAAGATTGTTGAGTCTCCTGGTTTAGGTGAAGGCTACAAAAAGCCATCTCAGAGGTTTAAACTGTCAGTTTCAACTGCAAGGAATGTCATCACGAAATGGAAGGCCTCAGGCACAGTTGCTGTTAAACCAGCAGATCTGGCAGGCCAAGACAAATACAGGAGCGGCATATGAGCAGGATTGTGAGAATGGTTACAGACAACCACAGATCACCTCCAAAGACCTGCAAGAACATCTGGCTGCAGATGGTGTATCTGTACATCGTTCTATAATTCAGCACAATTTGCACAAAGAACATCTGTATGAAAGAAGCCCTTTCTGCACTGACGCCACAAACAGAGTCGCTTGTTATATGCCAATGCTCATTCAGACAAGCCAGATTCATTTTGGAACAAAGTGCTTTGGACTGATGAGACAAAAATGGAGTTATTTGGTCAGAACAAAAAGCGCTTTGCATGGCGGAAGAAGAACACCGCAGTCCAAGGAAAACACCTGCTACCTACTGTCAAATTTGGTGGAGGTTCCATCATGCTGTGGGGCTGTGTGGCTAGTTCAGGGACTGGGGCCCTTGTTAAAGTCGAGGGTCAGATGAATTCAACCCAATAGTAACAAATTCTTCAGGATAATGTTCAAGCATCAGTCACAAAGTTACGCAGGGGTTGGATATTCCAACAAGACAATGACCCAAAACACAGTTGGAAATCTACAAAGGCATTCATGCAGAGGGAGAAGTACAATGTTCTGGAATGGCCGTCACAGTCCCCTGACTTGCCGATCATCGAAAATCTAAGGGATGATTTGAAGAAGGCTGTCCATCAAATTGAACTGAACTATATTTCGTATTGACAGTATTTTGCATCGCTAAATTCGATATAATGAAATTTTGCCTCATGCCTAGTTGTAAGTCACCTTGGAAAAAGGCAGAGAACAAATACACAGTTAAAATGAACTGCTTTGCCTGGAGTTCAGAAGGTGAGGGTCTTGCGATCCTTCTTGAAAAAGTAAAAGCAAAACAATAAGCAATCTAAATTAAAATTCTTTCTTTATCAGCAATACAAAAAGTTTGTGTATGATCACATGATTAAATAGGTTTATAGGGTTGTTACTGTCACATGACAGTCTTGGCAATAAATTATTCAAAAGCAAATGCACAAATTCAAGTTAGGCCAATTATACATGTAAAAAGTATTTACTTTAAAATTTAAACATAGTAAGAAAACAGAAATAGCACAATGGTGGTGGTGTAATTGTTCCTAATTGGCTACTTGACTAGTGTATTATCAGCTGGCGTTAAGGTGAAATGTTTTGAGTGTTACTAAATTGCAAATCAAAAGGCTCTGAAACAAAACAGAATCCAACCACTAATTAAAGGTTGATCACAGTAATGAACTAATTTCGTATTGTAAACAGCTTGGCAGCTGTGGTCTCCCTCAGGCTCATATTACGACACCACGGATTGGGCGGTTTTCCTGCACAGCTATGAAGAATTAAATCAGCTTAAAATTTCACCTACATATTACCAACAGAGGTTATGTGCGTCTTTTTTTAAAGCCTAGACCATACTATGACATGAATAAAAGTTAACCAAGATATTTCCACATTAAATGTTATAATCTTGAAATAAGAGAGATTCCAATCCTTCTTAAACATCACCACTACAAAACAGCAGTAGTCCCCACGAGGCTATGGATCAAGAATCTACGTCTGGAGACAACTTGTTAGAAAGTTTGTAATGAATTGCAGCAAAATCCAGTGCTGGAAAGGCTCCGCCAAATTGTTTCTTCCTAAAATTTCACCAGTCTGTGTACTTTAACCCTTTAAACTCAGCCCCAGTTTTGGACCCACCAGTGGGACTGAACACTAATGCAAAATAAGTAAAAACAAAAAACAGCATAAAATCATTCATTATAACAAACAATGAGAAAATGGAAGTACGGTGTTTTGCCATTCAAATGCTGCACTGCAAATCCCGACACTATGTGGCTATGTTTTTCTATCTTTCCAAACTGCTGGATCATAGCCACACCTGCATACACAGGCCAGGGGTCTTCAGTAATGTATATTCATGCTATGGATGCTTACTTGGAAACAACAAAAGTAAAGAAAAAGAATCCTGGTTTTTGTACTGCTTCAAAACAGTCATACAAGCCACATTAATTGTAGTTATTTCATTACTTTATTCCCCGACACATTCACTGCAAGATTATTCCAGGTCAGGTCAGGTTGGGGAGCAGGCACTGGTACAGCGTGTTACCACACCCACTACACGACGAAACAGCTTGGGATCCTGACTGGCAACCCCCCAGGCCGATGTGCAGTCCAGTCCCACCCTACGGAAATGACCCTCTATCTGCCACAGCCAGAGGTTAACTGGGCATCCCCTTGGGCTGGTCCAGCCACTCGGCTCCACAACAATAAGGATCATCCACAGGGAATTGTGCCACAAGGCCATAATGCCGTAACTGACGCTCCCTCACAATGCAGGTCATGTGCCTCAAACCAGCGGTACCCAAGGATTTTCCAGAGAGACCCAATACCAAAGGAGCCCAGTCTTCATCTCGGGTCACTGGATAGCATCCATGACTCACAACCATATAGCAAGACAGGAAGCACCAGCACTCTGAAGACTTGGACCATCGTCCTTTTGCAGATATGAGGAGCGCCACACACCCTTTTCCAGTGACATCATGACCCCCCGTGCTCTCCCAATCCGTCTACTGACTTCATAGGAAGAGTCACCAGAGTCACATGAATGTCACAGCTGAGGTAAGTAAACCTCCCAATGACGAGGTCGACACTCTCTCTGCGGACAGACACACTGCTGATGGCCGTGCCTAAGAGGTCAATAAAGGCCTGGCTCTTGGTTTTTATCAGGACCCTCACAAGTCCAGACCCTCAGTCTCTTGAGACCCCTGATCAGAGCCTCCATTGACTCCTCAAAGATCACAGCATCATCAGCAAAGTCAAGATCAGTGAATGTCTGTCTCTTCACCAACAAATGCCCCCCAGCAGATCGACAGTCCTGACCAGAGCATCCATTATTTCCAACCCCTAAGGAAATAAGACTAACATTCAAAGTGCATTTTTCGCAAAAAACATTACTGAATTTTATATAACTGAATTTTGCTGAAATACACCAAAGTATGTTGGCTCAATGCAGCAGTCAATGAATGGGTAGAAATATTTAAAGCTTGAAGAACAAGTGTAACTGACGAAGCTCGATCTGGTAGACCGTCAACATCGCACATACAAGCCCACGCTGACATGGTGAATGACTTCATCAAAGAAGATCAAAGAATTACATTGTCGGCCATCGCTACACATTTGGACATCAGCTACAGATCTGCACGCACCATAGTACAGGATGACTTGGGGTACCATGAAGATTGAGCAAGATGGATACCCAAACAGCTTAGTGATCTGCACAGTGATCATCCTCCTGTGAATTTCACTTCCCCTGCCCAAAGAACTCTCACTACAGCACGTTGCTCAACAATGGTGTGATGTTGCAGCAGAGCGTCCACGTTCATTTAACCTTGACTTCAAGTAGACCAACGGCAGAGCACTGCACTGTACCTGTTCAGATTACCCATAAGCCATCTGGAATGTGTTGTATTGCTCCGCTTTCTCTCTGTTGCTGTTACTGTGCAATATTCAAACTGCCTCTACTTTCTGATTTACCCCTTACTAATAATATTCTCATAATGCTCTTTTTCTGTGTCCATGAACACCATTTTAAGTCTTTTACTTGGCTGAAGGTAGGGGTGCAATGGAGACTCGTCTGAGAGGTGAGTCTGGACTTGCTTGAATGGAACGGAAGCACACGTTTCTGACAGTTGGGACTTACAACCATTACTCGTGGATGCACTTCTCGTCATTTGGCACATTTTTTTCCCCTTGAGTCGAGCTTTATTGCGGGTTTTTTTTCGAGCCAGTTCTTGCTGTTAATGGAACATGTCACTTAATTGCGTGGCATGCCTTTAGCTCTCTGCCTGCGAGTATTAAAAATGAGCCGTACTTTCAGATTTTCTTCTCTGTGACCTTCAGAAAAATGCTTATTACGGCCATAACTGTCCACTCAAGGCAGCTGAATTATTTTCAATACACTGCTAATTTTAATTCCCCTGGTCCTCCAAGAGTCCTCCATTGCTGCTTGCTTTTTTTCAAATTAACTGATTGGCTCTTTTATCTTAGGAGACTACATCCCTTTACTGTGAGTAATGACATCTTTCATGTGTTCTATAAATCTGTGATGGCCGGTGTGGTGTGCTGGGCTGGTGACATCACTTCAAGAGAGGTCCTCTGAACCAACACGCTAATTAGAAGGGCAGCCTCAGTTATGGGAAGCACTCTGGACCCCCTGGAGGTAGTAGAGGAAGAGAGTATGAAGACAGAACTGAGTGTCATTATCAACAATGCGGCACATCGGCCCTCTGACACACCTACACTGAGGACTTTCAGCTAACAAATCATTCAGCAGACGAGTGTGTCAAGACCAACAGCAACACGCCTGTGTAATGCCTTACTGTGAGTCAGAAGTTGTCTTTATTTTAAAATTTTCTTTCTTTTTAGCGATCCTGGTGTGTATTTAGACCACATTGTGTGTAACTGTTAAAGTAGATGTCTGTGAACAGTGTGTAGTAAGAAACCTTATGGACCCGAGAAGCAATAATCTGCTTCATCTCAAATTATTACCATTTTAAAATAAAGGACGGAATGGCTTTACACATTTCCAAGTACTGCAACATTCATTTACAAGGTAATGGAGAGATGAAGTCAGCTGATGTAATCTATGACTGTAAATGTCTCGAGAAGGAGGAACAGTGACATAAACCCACAAGTAAAACACCTTTGGCTTTAAAAAAATTGATGTCCTTTTGAACTGAAGAGGAAAAAAACAAAAACAGCTAGAGAGAAAGAGAAAGAAAGAGATAAAAAGAGAGAGAGAGAAAGAGACAGTGATAGAGAATGAAAGATAAACAGAAAGATAAAATGAGAGAGAGAGAGAGAGAGAGAGAGACCGATAAGAAAGAGAGAGAGAGAAAGAAAGATGGAAAGAGAGGGAGACTTTAAAATCCTGCTGATGGTTTACAAAGCCTTCAGTCATCTGCTCTCTCCTCTATTTCAGAATGTCTTTCCCCTGACACTCCAAATCGGACCCTTAGATCTTCAAATGATAGTCTGATTAGAATCCCAAGAGCTAAACGTAAAAGAAGTGGTGAGGCGGGGGGCGGCCTTCTGTGGTTATGCACCTCAAATCTGGAATACGAGTTTACCGATAGAAATTTGCCAGGCTGATACAGTGGAGCACTTTAAACAAACTGCTAAAAACTCATTATTGTTACGTGGCTTTCTCAGAGGTTCATTTTAGTTTAATCCTAATACTCTGTACTATATATGTATTTAATTATCATTCCAGGTGGCTCCACAATTCGTACTAACCCCTACTTCCTCTTCTGTTCTTTTTCCAGTTTTCTGTGATCTGTACCACCACCACCTAATCAAAGCACCGTCTGTCCCTCCATTGATGGTTTAAAGGCCAGAGGTCCACATGACTGTCATCATCAAGTTCTTCCATGTGAACCCTGAATACAATGAGGACTGATTGAGGTCATTTATGTAGAATGCCTAGAGGGGGCTGGCCAAGTGGTCTCGTGGCCTGGAACCCCTGCAGATTTTATTTTTTTCTCTCCTCCCTGTCCATCAGACCTTACTTTTATGCTCTGTTAATTAGTGTTCCCTAATTCTATTTTCTTATTTATTTTGTCTTTTCCTCTTTCTTCATCCTGTAAAGCACTTTGAGCTCATCATTTGTATGAAAGTGTGCTCTAGAAATAAATGTTGTTGTTGTTGCAGTACTTATACAGCGCATTGCAGCACCCACCTCACGATCCCAAATTAGGACTCAAGTGCAGCTGTGCAAAATGTGATACCTCAGCACCACACCAGTTCGAAAGGAATGGAACAGTGTGACGTTTCTTAAAGTGGCTGGAGTGCCAGTCCTGCCACCAACCCTCAAGTTTTCCCTGTAAGTTGGAGGACCTGCTTGCAGGGCATAGTTGCACAAATGTAACTAATACAGTATTTCAATCAGCTTATAAAAAAAAAAAATGGGTGTTGCTGTATGTTTATGAGTTGATATCCGAGTATCGTTTTGTTGTAAGTCATCAAGTCATCCAGCCTTAGGATGTGTTGTCCAAACCAAGCCACCCAGAAACAGGAGCAACAGCCGTGTACTCCACAAAGCTTCCTTGGTTATATGATCTAAATTTGATTCTGTACAATTGTACGAAAGTGTTGAACTGTGTTAGCCATTATGGATGTAGCGACAAGTCAAACAAAATGACCCCTTTTATTGGTGAACTAAAAAGATTACAATATGCAAAGTTTGAGGCAACTCAGGCCCCTTCTTCAAGCGAGATGGAATAAAAGGTGTCATTTTGCTGGACTTCTCACTACTTCTGTACAATTGAATACATTTAGTTCATAAGATGATCACAAGGTACTTAGAACCAAATTATCAACAGTTTTCCACATCAACGGCTCACTTTGAACCCTTAAAATGCAGCACAGACCAACCAACCTCTCCACTCCTCTCTTCACTTCTATCCTGTGCTTTCTCCCCTCAAAGCAGAACATGGCCAATTTAAGGAGGACTCCCCAATGACAAAAGACTTTATGCATTCAGGTAACAATCACTGGCTGTTGTATATTCCAGAATGCCAAGTCCTCTTCACACTGGAGGGCTCGACATGACAGTTCCACTAGAATGCAACACAAGTCGGGAGTGGTGGCTCTGAGGCTAAGGATCTGTGCTGGTATCCAGAAGGTTGCCGGATCAAATCCTTGTCACTGCCAAAAGAGATCCTACTCTGCTGGGCGCTTGAGCAAGACCCTTAACCTGCAATTGCTCCAGGGGTGCTGTACAATGGCTGACCCTGCGTGGTATGAGAAAACTAACACATTCCTAATACAAGAAATTGTATAAGGTGAAATAAAAGAACAAAACAATAAATAAATAAAAACAAAAGTCAGCATGCTATCAAACCCCACTGGCTCCCGACAGCGATGCCGAGGTGCATCTGTTCTTACTTTATCAGCACAGACACGGCCGGCCTTGACCTGCAGATGCTTTTTTTTTGCCCAAAGTGAAAATGTGTGGCACACACACAACAGTCTGAAATGGAAATCGTAGACATTTCATAGCAGATTGCTACTGGAATGCAATATGTTTCCCACACTCAACTACGCTACAGTACTTTCTAATATATCAAAGATTAGCTACAAGATTAACTGTGCAACACACTGCGCAAGTAAAAAGAAAAGAGAGCTACACTCCAGAGCCCCGGGGGATGTGGGCTTCAGCACTGCTGCTTCAGACAGACGCTTGCACAGTAATACACGATAAGCACACAGCAAGCTGCAAATACACAGCATGAGACTGGCACTGCGGTGGGCTGGCGCCCTGCCCGGGGTTTGTTTCCTGCCGTGCGCCCTGTGTTGGCTGGGATTGGCTCCAGCAGACCCCCGTGACCCTCTAGTTAGGATATAGCGGGTTGGATAATGGATGGACGGATGGATGAGACTGGCAACAATATAAAGAGAAAAAGAAAAAAAACACACATTCGAGCAGCACACAAACCCACCGCACCACACGATAAACACCAAGGCCGATTGGTCCTTTAAAAATGGTCAATTACAAGGCCCGATTAAAAACTGAAAAATCAGCTACAACAGAGCAGCGTGCGTTTTTTATATTGACAATTGACCCCTTTATCATTATAATCACTATTAGAAAAACATATTATTGTATGCAAGTCTTAATGTTAGACTTTAACACTACGGTTAATTTGATGTTTGTGACTTTTGCACAATTTATTTTAAAATTAATGAAACACTGTTTAATAAAATAAACTGTGCTCAATCTGTGTTAAAAACTATGGACGTTTATTTTGTTATTTTACATGTCAGTGTCATCCTAAACCTAACAGATGACACTGCAGTTGTGACCCGCTGGGCTAGCTGTTCAAAGCTGATCTTCTGGGTCAGACGTTGGATATCTCAGGGTCTGCGGTCCTTGTGACTGATCCTCCAAATGGCTGTGAACCCCCCCAATCTCACTGAGACAGCACAGGTGGTGAACCAGCTGAGGGTAGGGAAGGTTGCAGAGATCTGTGATTTCCAGGGTGAACTTCTCCAGGCTGGTGGTCAGGCTGTCCTCCTGGCACTGAAAGCAATCTTTGCTTCCATTTGGGAGACAGGTATCATCCCAACTCACTGGAAAACAGGACTTGTTGTCCCCATCTGGAAAGGGAAGGGAGATCGCCTGGATTGCAACAACTACAGGGGGACAACACTGCTCTCGGTGCTGGGTAAGGTCCTTGCTAGGGTCGTCTTCAACAGGATCCGTGATCACCTGCTCACCTGCCAGCGACCGGAGCAGTCGGGTTTTATGCCTAAGAAGTCTACCATCGACCACATTCTGGCACTGAGGGTTCTCATGGAGCGCAAACGCCAATATCGGCAGAGTTTCTTTGCAGCCTTTGTCAATTTTCCTAAAGCATTTGACTCAGTTGATCGAGCTGCCCTGTGGGACATCCTGAGGGTTCACGGGATTCCCTCGAGGTTGCCGGATATCATGGCCAGCCTGTACACTGGTACCTTTAGTGTTGTGCAGAGTGGAGGGAGAACCTCTGCGTTTTTTCCAGTTGATTCTGGGATTCGTCAGTGGTGTGTTCTGCTCCTACTCTGTTCAGTGCTTGTATGGACTGGGAGTTGGGCAAGGTACTGGGGTCCAGCGGCTGTAGGGCATCTATTGGTGAAGAAAGATTCACAGATCTTGACATTACTGACGATGCTGTGATCTTCACAGAGTCAATGGAGGCTCTGATTGGGGGTCTCAAGAGACTGAGCGAGGAGTCTGAGTGTCTGGGCTTGCGAGTGTCCTGACAGAAACCAACATCCAGGCCTTTAAGGACCTCTTGGGCACGGCCATAAGCAGTGTGTGTCTGTCTGCAGAGAGAGTGTCGACCTTGTCGAGAGGTTTACTTACCTCGGCAGTGACATTCATGTCTCTGGTGACTCTTCATATGAAGTCAGTAGATGGATTGGGGGAGCACGGGGGGGTCATGAGGTCACTGTAAAGGGGTGTGTGGCGCTCCTGATATCTGAAAAAGGACGAAGGTCCAAGTCCTGGTGCTTCCTGTCTTGCTATATGGTTGTGAGACATGGACGCTATCCTGTGACCTGAGACAAAGACTGGACTCCTTCATGAGTGTCTCTACTGAGAATCCTTGGGGGCCGCTGGTTTGACTTTGTGTTGCTCATGGAGTCCCGAATGAAGCACATTACCTGCATTGTGAGGGAGCGTCAGTTACGGCACTATGGCCATGTGGCGCGATTCTCTGAGGGCGATTTGGCTCGCAGGATTCTCATTGTTGACAACCCGAGTGGCTGGCCCAGGCCAAGGGGACCCCCATGTAACACCTGGCTGTGACGCATAGAGGGTCATTTCCAGAGGGTTGGACTGGACCGCGTGTCTGCCTGGGGGGTTGCCAACCAGGATCCTGAGCTGTTTTGTCGTGTGGTGGGAACAGCAATGTGACGTACCAGTGCATGCTCCCCCACCTGACCTGTTCTGTTCTGTTATTTTGCAAAAAAAGTGTAGTTATTGAGCAATATTAATTGTGTTATTTTGCAAAGGCATTTCCTGGTGGGGTTGGTATCCTCATGCACGTGGGTGGTTACTCATCTTGTGATGTCCAGCAGCTTCATTTCTGATCGAACGCTCCACTGTAGATAAGGGATGCTCTAAAGGTGTGAGATACACTAAAGAGTACAAACGTTGCTTTGGAATAGTGCGGGTATCACCATGTGGTCACGTAGGCACAATACATAGGAGAAAAGAAAAAAAAAAAAAAAAAAAGGCTGTGTGCTCTGTGGTGACTCTCTCAGGTGGGCGTTAGCATATCATAATCTCTTGGGACGAGTTTTCCGCATTCAACTTATACGACCAACATTATAAAATACCAGAAATTATACGGTAAAATTTAAGCCCCGACTTATCCGCGGGAGAACTTAAAGGCGAGTATACATGGCAGGTCTGATTTATAGTATAGGGGGCAGCACAGTGGCGCAGTGGTAGCTCTCCTGCCTCGCAGTAAGAAGACCTGTCTGGATTCACTTCCCGGGTCCTCCCTGCGTGGAGTGTGCATGTTCTCCTCGTGTCTGCCTGGGTTTCTTCCCACAGTTCAAAGACATGCAGGTTAAGTGCATTGGCGATCCTAAATTTTCATTAGTGTGTGCTTGGTGTGTGTGTGTGTGTGTGCCCTGCGGTGGGCTGGCACCCTGCCCGGGATTTGTTCCTACCTTGTGCCTTGTGTTGGCCTGGGATTGGCTCCTGAAGACCCCCATGACCCTGTGTTAGGATATAGCAGGTTGGAGGATGGATGGATTTATAGTAGAAGTATTATTCATGCTCAGAATATTAGTTGAAGTATATTTTGAACTGAAAAAGGGTCATCTTTCTTGAAAGACAAAAAGTCTTCCTGGAAACCGACTTTTGCTCTTAATCTGTACTTTTTTTTCCCCCACTGTTATTATTCCTACAAAACAGCCAGGAATTTATATTTAGAAAGATGCCTTTTTAAGGTACATGTAGCGGGTCAAACGCGTGCCGAAAGAAATCTCTCAGTCCAACAGTTTGTTTTAAAAGACTTGGTGAAAATTCAAAGCAAGCAGTCCACACAAGAATAAAGAAAAAAAGTTGTTACACACGTAGAATAAAAGGCAAAAAAATTGAAAATGTCACTTCTCTAAACTTAGCATTTCTTCAGTTGTTTCTAAACTTGAAGATGTTTTACTTCACCTTCAGTACGCTCTAAACGTACGGCGCTGCACGTTCAATACAGCACGTTAGCTTTCATACTATTGAGCACATAAGGTACAGTTTAAAAACCGGGTGCCCGCCATGCCTTACACACAGCCAGGCAGGTCACTAACTGAGACTAATCTAAATTTTAAGGAAAAGAAGATTAAGAGGTCACATGATTGAAGTGTTTAAAATTATGAATGGAATTAGTCCAGTGGATCGAGATGGTTATTTTAAAATGAGTTCATCAAGAACACGGGGACACAGCTGGAAACTTGTGAAGGGGAAATTTCGCTCAAACATTAGGAAGTGTTTCTTTACACAGAGAAGCATAGACACTTGGAATAAGCGACCAAATAGTGTGGTGGACAGTAAGACATTAGGGACTTTCAAAACTCGACTTGGAAGAAATAAGTGGATAGGACTGGCGAGCTTTGATGGGCTGAATGGCCTGTTCTCGTCCAGAGTGTTCTAATGTTCTATAATCAGTGGGACAAGAAACAGCTAGAATACGGTAATCCGTCCTCCATCGCAGGGGTTGCGTTCCAGAACCCCAAGCAAAAGGTGAAAATCCGCGAAGTAGAAACCATATGTTTATATGGTTATTTTTATATTGTCATGTGTAGAGTCACAGATTTGCGCAGAAACACAGGAGGTTGTAGTGAGACAGGAACGTTATTCAAACACTGCAAACAAACATTTGTCTCTTTTTCAAAAGTTTAAACTGTGCTCCATGACAAGACAGAGATGACAGTTCCATCTCACAATTAAAAGAATGCAAACATATCTTCTTCTTCAAAGAAGTGCGCGTCAGGAGCGAGAGTGAAAAAAAAGCAAACAATCAAAAATCAACAGGGCTGTTTGGGCTTTTAAGTATGTGAAGCACTGCCGGACAGCAATATGAAGGCAGTCTTTCAGCATTTT
The DNA here is from genome assembly GCF_900747795.2 of Erpetoichthys calabaricus. Taxonomy (NCBI): domain Eukaryota; kingdom Metazoa; phylum Chordata; class Cladistia; order Polypteriformes; family Polypteridae; genus Erpetoichthys; species Erpetoichthys calabaricus. The sequence continues at coordinate 99,913,416 of NC_041409.2, read as the reverse complement.
TTAGAGGAGCATCCGTATCCTCTAGGCCAGTGTGTGAACAGCCCCTCTGCTCACACCCCCTCCGTCAGGAGCAGAGAATGTCAGAGAGAGAGAGAGAGAGAGAAAAGCAAACAATCAAAAATCAATACGTGCTGTTTGATCTTTTAAGTATGCGAAGCACCGTGCGGGAAGCATATCGCTTGACAGAGCAGCCACAAGTAAGCCCAGCAAGGAAGGGAGTAATGTGAAGGTAGTCTTTCAGCGTTTTTTGAGGAGCGACCGGATCCTCTAGGGGTACGAACAGCCCCCGTGCTCACAATATATTTGAGGAGTTTTATTTAATACGCAATACACACTCTGGTTGGGTAGCTTCTCAGCCATCTGCCAATAGCGTTCCTTGTATGAAATCAACTGGGCAAACCAACTGAGGAAGCATGTACCAGAAATTAAAAGACCCATTGTCCACTGAAACCCACGAACCAGCGAAAAATCCGCGATTTATATTTAAATATGCTTATACAGTAATCCCTCACTTATCGTGGGAGATAGGTTCCAAGGCCGACCGCGATAACTGAATTTCCGCGAAGTAGGGACACTATATTTATTTAATTATTTAACGTGTATTTGGACGTTTTTAAACCCTCCCTGTATTGTTTACAACCCACCCTTTACTCTATTAATAACAGGGACAACTGCTAAGCAATATGAAATTGGTAGATAAGTTTACACTTACTGTATAGCGAAGTACACGTAGCTATATATGACGTGATGATGGTGATGAATATGCTGCGCAGTAAAAATGATGACGATGAAGGTGATAATCCCCTGAATGCAGTAGCAAGAGCACGTTAATGCTGAATGAGTGAGATGAGACTTCCTGGTTAATGCAGCATTCCATCGCTGAGCCAATCAGCAGCACACAGGAACTTAACTGCGTGCTCTGATTGGGTAGCTTCTCAGCCATCCGCCAATAGCATCTCTTGTATGAAATCAACTGGGCAAACCAACTGAGGAAGCAAATACCAGAAGTAAAAAGACCCATTGTCCGTAGAAACCCGCGAAGCAGTGAAAAATCTGCGTTATATATTTAGATATGCTTACATATAAAATCCGCGAAGTCGTGAATCCGCGAAAAGTGAACCGCGAAGTAATGAGGGATTACTGTATATAAAATCCGTGATAGAGTGAAGCCGCGAAAGTCGAAGCGCGAGATAGCGAGGGATTACTGTACACCAATTCAGCTTGTGAAGGTTATAAGAACCTCCCATAGACTATGCACTAATATACAGGCAAACAAATGGCTCTTACGGTACACAAAAGAAAAAGCTGTTTAAATGGTTTTTACTGAAATACACAAGGTCATGTTGGCCCATCCATTGCCTTGCCCAGGTAATGGGTAAGCAAACGGTAAAAAGAACATAGAACCTGCCATTACTAGAAAAGAAAAGCAAAGCGTGCGCCACAATTTCCTTGGGAATACAAACATGGAAAACTACGAGGAACAAGTTGAGCTGCTTCTCTCTTTCTTGCTAGCATTCAGGAGCAAAATGTCTTTAAAAATCCATTTTGTGCAACGCCTTTAAAGAATTAGAAGAGGTAAATACTACCAAGTGACTACTTTAATGTTTATAAGGTAAGTAATAATTATATTTAAAATAATTACATAAGTATATAATTTGCTCAACTCTAAAAAATTTTATTTTAAAAATGTATTGCTTTTTCCTCTAAAAAGGTGCTTTTCTTTTTTCCATTTTAAATATTCAGCTCTCAAAAACTGAATTATGCTGTCAGATTTACATTCAGCACCCCCAAATCTATTTACATCACGTGAACAAATTGGATCAAAATTTTTTTCCCCCACTTCAGTCAAATACTGCAATGTGGTACAGAGTACTGTAGGTCTTTACGGACCTCAACTCTCGACTTGATGTTGGAGATCCTAAGTGAATAGGATGGATGTGCCTGTTCACGTCACAGTTGCTCTAATGTAGGAAGTACCTAGAACAAAAACATGCAGCCAATGCGGCCCTCCAGGACCTGAATTTGACAGACGTGCTCTACTGCTTTCTGATCACTCCAATACATACAGAATGATTTGTTTGTATTTATTTAGCCAACACTTTTATCCAACGCGGTTCCATTTCCTTTGGTTTTCCAATTGGAGCACCGGCAGGTGAAGCGACTTACTCGGGGTCACACAGTGTCAATGGCAGGATTTGAACCCAGAACCTCAGGGTTCAAAGCCATAACCACTGCACCACACTGCCTGATAACATTCTCAAACCTGATTAATCCAGTTCAGGACTGCTGGTGCCTACTATCCCAAAACAAAACACCCCCTGGACAAGCCTTCAGTCCACCTACTATCCCAAAAACACAGCCTCTGGAGGGGACTTCAGTTCATCATAGAGGCCATTCATGCTAAATCTCACATGGAAATAGCAGACCATCTAACCTGCATATCTTTCAGGGTGTGGAAGGGAAACTCGTATGGAGAGAACATGCAAACTCTACACACAGAAAGAAATGTGCTACATCAATCGATAAGATATTGGAATGGGCTACAGCAGCTCCTAGATAGCAGGTTGAGAAGAGAGATGGACATTGTGAAATACAACTGCTAGGCTTTAAAAAAGGTTTCTGGTTTGCAGCAACTTGAGAAACTGATAAAACAAAATAAGTCAAATCCTTACAATTGTAACAGAGCAGTTCACATTACAGTTCAAGGTTGCATGACTGATAAGAAATTCAATCAGGAAAAAGCCACTCCTGTTTGGCTTTCGCCTTCGCATTAAAAAAAAAACAAAAAAACAAAATTCACTTTCCACAAAGGCACACGCGAGTACCCACATTACATGATCGTATCCGTGCTCTCGATCCGACGCTACGCAAAACAGTCGGAGAGCGAAAACGATCCGCTGCGAAGTCCAATAAATCAAGCGCGAGGCTCATTTACCGGCAGCTCCAACACCATCATTATTAATTCAATGATGGAAGAAGCGCAATGGAAATGCGAGCCCATCAGCGAGGAGGCGGCAGAGCGAGACCGAGTCGGCTACACCGTGCCGGAGACTTCGGAGAGCTTTTGTGTTGGTTTTTTTTTTTTCGCGTTGACAGATAGGTGTGCGCTCGTGTGATTTATGAACGTGATCGACTAAACAAGAAGTCGAGTTACGACACACCGGAGTTTGCGGACTTTAAACTAAACCCACACACTCCCCCGAAGCTTCTGGTAAAAAATAAATAAGTTTACATGCCACTATATAAGCAACATCAAGATGATTGTTTCGCTTCACAACTCCACAACGCCCACCGTCTATAAACTGACCTGCGAGGCTGGCCTGCTGGTGAACTCGCTCTCAGTTTCCACTCCTTTTTCATTCTAATGCACGCGGGAGACAAGAACCCCACACAGCCTACAAGATGTAACCACAAAGGACAGGCCCGTGAATCTACTTACCGCGTAGCTAGAAGTGCAGATGTTACTGAAGGAACTCCTAGTCAGTAGGCACACCAGGGAGAGCACTTGAGCGGCTACAGCTGCCCGTCTGAACCGCTCACTGACTGACTGAAGCAGACCCGCGGGCGGGTGACTGAGCGCGCGCACCAACTCCACCGCCGCCGCTCAAAGGAAAACAAATAGAGCACAAGCCTCGCGAGTCAGGAGTGCGCAATCGAGTGTCGAGCAGACATCTCTGATTGAACGCGGCGATATTCTACATTGTACGCTGCCGAATTCTTAATTGAGTTCCTGAAATAAAAAAAAAAAATCCGGATTTATCAGTGAGAACTACTTTAAGCCAACCGGAAGGCTTCCCGAAATCGAACTAGTAATACAAGATACCCCGCGAGATATTCGATCCAGTCTGCGCAGCAGAACAGAACCTACTGCAGCGCGTGCGCAGTCGTGAGCCTTTCGCGCAGAAAGCTGCGCAGATGCATTCGGGCCGGGCATCGGCTCGTTGACTAATGGAGAATCGATTCACTGACGATCCAGATGGCATTTTAATTACATTTTAAAGGCAGCAATCGTAAAATGGTTACTGTCACTGTCTACTGCAGTTCTGGGCGGATTCCTCCCCTGCCCCTCTGCGGGTCTGACTGCCTTTCCAGTGCCTTCTATTCTGTAAACTTTACACGGCACAAATAAAAGGTTTGGTACTTAAATAGATAGAACTTTATCTGTCCCCAGGGGGGGAATTTTTATTTCTTCACAATCATGGTGTACAGTTGTGAGCCACATTATTGGCACCCTTGCATTTTAGGCACATTATGTACAATATTTTGTGAAGTAATTGGCAATATAATGACTTTCCATCATCAGCCACAGCATCAGCAGCTCAGAAGAGGTAAGTTGCCTTAAGGTGAGCGTGTTTGGGCCCGGCCAGTACTTGAATGGGAGACAGAGACGCGGGAGACCATCAGGGCACCATCATCTGAGAATTAAGAGGTGCACCCTCCAGACACTGAGGGGCAGAAATATGATAATAATGTCCACGTGTGTTTCTGGAGGCCCATGTGCTCTGACACCAATGGGACCAATGGGTGATATGGCAGCACAAAGGGGCACACACTTCAAACACCGATCCCCCCCAGGTCATTGAAATGAGAGACATCGTCCATCAATCCCACCGAGGGCTCCAAATGAACTTCTGCCAACACTGATAGGAGGGTGGGCATCCATCACCAGCCCCTGTTCTATTACGCCAAGCCCCTGATCTTTTTTTTTTTTTTTTTGTAAATGTACAAAAGTAATATTGGTAAGCCTCTGGTCTTTTTATCTATCCAATTTGATATTCCTCCCATTAAGAGTGGAGCATGGATCTCCCCCCCCAAAAAAAAGTAAAGCATGGAGACCCCCCCCCCCCAAGGCCAATGTTATCAGCTGTTCTCCCCCTACCTCACTGTGTCAGTTACACAGGAACATTTTCCATGTCACGGCCACAGCCACAAAGGAGCACCACGTGTCAAAGTGACTGCAACCGTACTGACAGCGGCAGCAGCCTCAGGGCAGCGTCATTTAGGCTTTACTTGCTGAGCACTTCGGCCGCCTGTACACGACAGCAAACCTGAGCCGGCATCTGCTCTGCTGCAGAGGTTTAATGTGAACAAACGAACGGCCCTGAGGCCTCGTCGTTTCTTATAATCCACCAAATTCATGAAGTAAGAATCTGATCTGAAAGTATTGGTTCAGGGAGCCCATAATCCCCACTGGTTTAAAGGTCATTTTCTGGGTTGACCCAGGTTAGTGGTTGCCTCCCAAATCTTTTTTCCTCCCCTCTTCACAGTCCTTAACGTCCTTTGTGGATGAGAGCCATTCTTTACATATCACCCCACACCAACTCCAACCTGGTCTTCTTCGGCCTCCGACTGGGCCTCGTCTCCTCCATCTCCACCTTGGTGCACCTCTTCACTCAGCCATCCCCTGCCTTTCACTACAAGCAACCAGTTTGATGGTTTCTGTTGCTATGTTGTCTAGGAAACAAAACAGAAGTATGCAGCTCGTGACGTCCATGATTGCGACAGGGTGAAAGGTCAGCACCGATGTCACGTCCCTATCTGAGATTGCGGATAAATCCCTAAGTCTTTAGTGTAGTGAACTTGTTGCTTTTGACCTCCATGTTTCGAATTAACAGTCATGTTTCTTTGACTTTAATTTTGGGTTCATGGTGTCGCACGCGTGCACATTGAGGACAACTTAAAGGCTTGGGTGACGGTAAATCCCTGCCAGAACCAAGATGGTGCCATTTACTAACACCTTGTCTCTTCCTCCCTCTACAGACCAGAAGACTGACGGCTTTACCACCCTTCACGTCACATCTGGTGTCAGCCCACCTGGACCCGCTCCCTTCTGCCCGAAGTCCTTATCACAGGAAGTTCCACCATTTTGGAGTAGACATCTTGTGTCTGTGTAGACGTTTCTTTATTTTAACGTGTTTATAACCTGCATTTTGTTTTCAGTTATACGGAGTTTGTATTGGTGCCCCAACTCATTATGATTGTCTGTGGTTTCTCGTCTTTAAACTGTCTGCCATGCACAAGACAAAATATGTCTCTATTATAAAAAAAATCTTGGAAGGAGACGAGACGCGATTGTCTCAGAGACACTTTCACATCCCGCGAGATGAGTCTTCGTGCCAAGCGATGTAACCACACCCCGATGCCGGAAGCCACGCGAGACAAGAGCTTATACATAGAGATTTGGAAAAGTCCTGCATGGTTATGTCAGACACATTTCTTGTAGAGAGAAACAAACGATATTCACTCACGGGCAGTTATATATTGTGTTGGCACGATGTAATTCCAAACACGGAATCAAAGTTCAATGCGATATTGATGAAAAGGTAAAAGCGAAAAGAGATCGAATATATGGACAGAGGTGATATGACAGAAGTGCGCCACACAAAATGGAGATCATGCGGCACAGGGGCAGCAAGCTAGCAACTGATTGACCAAAGAGTCAATCATTCCCATTGTATCACTGTTTAAGTCGGAGGAGCGATTGCGTCTTATACATATATGCTTGGTATCATTCTTTTCAGAATGTATCGAACTTTACTGTGATGTTGTTAGATTTTCACATTCTTATTCCATTTTTAAATTATAAACTAAAAAATATAAAGAACTCGTGTCCTGCGAGACGAGACTTCGTGCCAAGAGATTTAACCAGGCCCGGGGCCGGAAATAAAAGACAAAGAGTAGATGACAAAGACAGCTGCTGTACAGGCTTTTAAATGTTTGAAGCACCGTACGAGATGAAGATCACACGGCCCAGCAGCAAGCCAGCAGCTGATCGAGCAAGCAGGAGGTAAAAGAAAAAGCTGCACTTGTTTCCCATTGTATCACCATTTAAGAGGGGGTTTCGGAGGAGCAACAGTGTCTCCTTGGGTTCAGCCCCCTTATCACAACACAAGCAGCAGAGACGTGAAGTGGCTGGCACCTAGCGCAGGCCAGGGGGTTGGTAAGCGAAGCGCGCAGTGGGGGAACCCCCTAGTATATATATAGTGTATATATATGTTGTGACAGGTGGCCACAGCCACTACCTGGCCAGGACGTCAACTGCATGGAAGGACTGGGGGAGAGAGCATCGGTAAGGCAGTACCTTCCCTGGGACACTAGAGAGCATTCCTCCTGGGCAGCTGTGGCACCATGGATTCCCGCAGGGTATGGATAGGAGGAGGGGAATGGCGAAGCTATGACTACCACCACACCATGTGGACCACGGGTGGAGGTGCTTTCCTAGCAGGGTGCCAAGAGATGCCTGGAGAGGGTATCAGTGTAGTGCTTCCCCGTCTATTTCTTGTTTATTTGTTTTAGAACGGAGCTGTGGTCCATACAGCATTGACTCCCCATTGTGGAGGACAATAGACCTTGTGGGACAAGATGCTTTGTCCCATAAGGCTCAGCAGTGGGAGGGGCACTGTGACGGGTGCCCATGTCCATTACCTGGCCGGAACACAAACTGTATGGAAGGATTGGGGGAGAGTGCATTGGCAAGGCAATATCTTCCCAGGGACGCTAGAGGGCAGCTCTCCTGGGTGGCTGTGGCACTATGGATTCCCCAGGGTATGCTGGGAGTTGGAGTTTGGCACAGCCCTGTTGGATTCCATGGGAGCTGCTAGGGGGAGCTGTAAAGCCCTATAGTGGACTTCCACCACACCTGGGAGTGACTCCAGGTAATACTGATAAGCCACCTGGAACAATCCCAGGACCTGCTTAAAATGAGCCGCCTCACTCCATTTGGGGAGCTAGAGACGGGAGGAGGGGGTCGAAGCTTACCCGAGAGGGAGTGGCGGCAGAAAGATGGAAGAGAAGAGAGAAGAGGAGAGAGAAGGAAGAAAAGAAGGAAAAGAGGACTGTGAATCGTCCATGTACTGTGCTGTGCTTTATGTACCGTGCTCTGGGAAGCGAAGAAGAAATGCTCCCAAACTGAAAATAAATGTGTGTGCTGGACTGGAACGCATGTCCTGCCCGTCTGTGTCAGGGTTAGGGCAGTTCCTCTTATCAATGTAAGGGTGTGCCGCTTACAAAGAAGAGGCAAGATTGTAAGGTTGGGCAGCAAGGTGCACATACATGTGAGCTCGAGGGAGATGATGGAGCTGTGAGTCGGGTGGGATGTTTGGGGGTTTTGGGGCGAGTCATCCGTTATTTGTTTGTACCAATCTAAACACTAGATGGGCATGTTCACTAAAGACATGAAAGACAAATGTGTTTTTGGCTTAAGCACATTGTGTTTGTCTGCACATGTGACTCAGATGAACCTCAGATCGTATTTCATGACTGATTAACGCAGAACACCACATCATTCCAAAGGGTTTACATATCTTGCCACTCTATATTTTCCAATCTTAGCAGTACGATAAGGAAAAAGAAACATCATCAAAACAAGTTTTTTATATGAGGTCCTACTAACTGAAATCTGACCGCCAGCTCCAGATTTTGCAACGCAATTACCCACCACAAAACCCTGAAAGAGATGTCGTGCCTAACCAAGAAATGACAGAGGGAGCATTTTCACATGTCGGACCAATTTAGAGTCACCAGTTCACAAAATACGCTCATCTCTGGGATGGGAAAGTCTCGTGGAGAACATGCAAACTCCATGCAGACAACCTCAGTGGCAAGAAATTCCAAGCCAAGGCTTTGGCGCAATGCGGTAATGGGAGACGCCAACCAATAACCTCCTGAACCGCTTTATCATCTTAACACAAACGCCTCTCTTACACAAGTCTGCCGTTGCACTTTCCTTTTTTATTTATTCCCTAAGGTCCTGAGTAAAATGTCCAGATGTGCAACAAAAAAAAAACTGCTGGCTCGATTAAAACTCCACGAGATGTGAATAAGGCCCATTAGTGTCCAGCTTCAGCACCTGCCTGTTGCCATAAGTTCCGTGTTTCACGACAACTCCAGCTTCTTTGCACTGACTGGACGATAAAAGCTCTCCTTCACACTGCGCCACGAACTCCGCGTACAGCTTCATGCCTTCCTCCTTTCCAATATTTGCGTGGTACTGCATGCTCTTTCCTTTGGCTTTGCCCCCCAGAGTGGCCTGAGGGACTATTAGGACATTGGCTGGCAGGCGGAGTGCCGACACATACTGGCCATTTTCAGTCTCGCACAGTTTCATGTTCAGCAGCGTATTCACTGGTGGGGGGAAACAAGACATAAATGATCAGTGACTGGCTATGGCGTTTAGGGGTCTTTATAAAGACAGTTGAGGCAAACTTCAAGACATAATAAGATCCTAAACCCTATTTGTTGCACCTTGCCTGGATTTTTTTGAAGAAATGCAGAATGGCTGACCTAAATACGTGAACATTAAAAATGGTTTACCCATTTTCGGAATGAGTTCTGAGGAGGCCCCTTTGAAGAAGCAAATATAAATCACCGTTCCTCGTCCAATCTGCCAAAGGAAAAGAAGAAAAAACTCATCAAATACGGACCATTATGGGCATTATAAATGAAAATATGTGCTGCATCATCAAAAAGGGGGGAAAATCAGAGTGGGGTAGCAATATCTTTTGTTACAAAATTTCCACAAAACAATGAGAAAAAAAGGTAGAGTACCACTTCCAGTTAACGGAAATAGCCCAAAGGTTGATAGAAATCTATGTTTTGTACTTAATACATACAAAATTTGGTTAACCTAACTGAAAGAGTACTCCAGCTATCATGTTCACACACACAGACAGACGTAATTCCAAAAATGGTACTTTCGGACTAAATGAGGTCTAAAACATTGACATTCGTCAAAATCTCGACATCAAATTTTTTGGAGCATTTCAATACCTTCCCTATATTTTGTATACCAGAATGTCAGGGAGGTCTAAAACGTCGAGATTCATCAAAATCGCGACACTGAACTTTTTTTGGAGGATTCCAATACTTCCCCCTATACAAAAAAGCCAGGGAGGTCTAAAATGTCGACATTCGTCAAAATCTCAACATTGAATTTTTGGACGAATACAAATTACAATACTTTCCCTATACTTCGTACACAAGAAAGTCAGGGAGGTCTAAAACATCTAGATTTCTCAAAATCTTGACATTGAATTTTTGGACGATTACAAAACTTTCCCTGTACTTCGTATACGAGAAAGTAATGAGGACTATTTTTTTATTGTTTTATTAAAAACACTAGACATTTTGTCCGTTACAATAATGGGCGCTAGAACAGTAGTGCAGAAACATTAGTAGGAACAGTTAATATTAAATGGCAAGAGACCTTGACCTCATTCTGTTTCTTGCACTGCATTGTGTGCCTTTAATTTTCTCTCACAGTAATACTGGTTTGTATTTCCGTAAAATGCGTGTAATTTTCTCGACAGTAATACTGGCTTTGATGTCCGTAATATGCGTTTAATTTTCTGTCACAACAGTGAGCAATCAGCAGAGTCTCCCCAGCAACTGATGTAATGTGTGGCATGCAGCTCATAATCGTGCCCATGGCGTCTCTCCAGCAAGTATTTTAATCTGTGCTGGCGTGCAGCTGATTATTGTATGTGTGGCGTCTCCCCAGCAACGGATTTTATGTGTGCAGCCGCGACTACCCAATCAGCACTCTCCCCAGCAATGATGTCCTTTATTAAAGAGTGGCCCGCACATGCGCACTTCACCAGAAGACACACACACACACACACACGCACGCACGGACACACACAGGGGTTTTATTAAAGAGGATGCTGTAATCAGCACATGCTCCAAACCTCCTCCTCCTCTACCACCTCCAAGGGGTCGGGAGTGCATCCTACAACCGAGTCTACCCTTTAAATGAGCTTGTCGATTCGGTGGTCCTCTCCTGAAGTTATGTTGCCAGCCCAGCACACCACACTGGCCATCACAGAGTCATAGAAGAAGTAAAGGAGGCCACGTGCCCCATTAAAGCAGCACAGTCACCTCAGGAAGAAGAGTTCCCGTGTATTCCAAGACCAATCCAACCTGTCATTAATGTGGGCCATCAGGTACTTGTCGGAGGGCACCACCTCTACCTGCACTCCCTGTTGTTGTTGTTACATTGCAGACAATTCAAAGTTCTCCTTATGGCTCCTCTGCTCTGTCTCACCCACACCAAACCCCCCACAATCTATCAATTCACCTCATAAGTGCAGAATCATCTGTAAATTCCTACAAGTTATCTGACCTGCTGTTACATTCTGCTGGTTCAAATCCCACTACTGACTATGTGTGACCCCCGAGTACGTCACTATGCCAACTTATGGAACCAAGAAATGGAACCAACTGTAAGTCAAATGTTGTAATCCATCTTGCATAAAGGCAAACAAATAAGTAAATAACTAAAAAAAAAACCAAGTCATGTGTAAAATCAGAATTGCACTGATGAGGATTACTCTTCAAACGTCTGCGTCAAACCTCAGTGAACACGCCTTCAAATGAGCCTCCTCAACCCGGAAAGGCTGGCCGAAGTGGAATCGACGGACATTTAATCGCCAACATCGCCGCTTCCTGCGGGCCTCATAGACTGACCAACAGGGGTCGCCTACCTCCACCCACTCGCCCTCCGCGCCCTCCTCTGGAGCCTTCACTTGTAGTTTGCCGTGGACGCACTGCTGCACGAGACACCTCGCCAAGACTTCTCGGTTCGCGTCCGCCATGGCAACTGAGCCGCCGTGCCTCGCGTAAACAGTCCGGCGACAACAGCGCGACACCCTGCAATGGGTTCCCCGAGCCGTAGGCGCCCACACTGAGCTGTATGGCGGATTTACGCCTAAATCGGTTAATTTAAAATCACCGTCACGAAAAAAAAATAGTTTATAGGGAAGCTTTATGTAGAGTTGTTGTCATAAACTCGAGGGGCACTACGGAAACTTAATGAACGAGCAGCTCGCCTGTTCCGCACGTCTTCAAAATGAAGTCAAGCGAACTTTCCACGCCCCCTCCTTCTCCCGCTTGGCTCATTCATACGATCAGACTCCGCCCCTCAAACAGAGCTCTCCAATAGCGGCGCTTGGAGAAGGCAACTCCGCAGCTTGGAGGACATTAGGCGGGGCAGATTATTTATTTGGGATTTTCGCTGCAATCAATTATGTTGTCAGACGACAACTCAAAAGAAAATTCAAGAAACGTTGTATACGCATGGCAAAGAAAAGTGACAGTCTTCCTGACCTTAATGATTTATTTTGTCTTTTTTCTCTTTCTTCATCATGTAAAGCACTTTGAGCTACATTGTTTGTATGAAAATGTGCGACAAAAATAAATGTTGTTGTTGTGTGCCAACCCACAGATAACTACAATCGCTTACAAATATCGGAGTAGTACTGTCGTGTTAACAGGGAACATCCATTCATTCCTTTTCCAAATCCAGAAATCTGGAGCTACAACACCGCAAGCATCGGGCGCAAGACAGGAACAATAATACTTGGACAAGGATGCCAGCCAGTGCTGGATCTGCTATGACACTAATAAATAATAATAATAGGCCCCGGAAGCGATTTTAGTCCACATTGCTTAAAATTTTGTGTGTCTACTGTATGAGAAAGAGTTTTAGAAAAATAATATTAATAATTTAGTATTCATTAGGCGGCACGGTGGCGCAGTGGGTAGCACTGCTGCCTCGCAGTTAGGAGACCTGGGTTCGCTTCCCGGGTCCACCCTGCGTGGAGTTTGCATGTTCTCCCCGTGTCTGCGTGGGTTTCCTCCGGGCGCTCCGGTTTCCTCCCACAGTCCAAAGACATGCAGGTTAGGTGGATTGGCGATTCTAAATTGGCCCTAGTGTGTGCTTGGTGTGTGGGTGTGTTTGTGTGTGTCCTGCGGTGGGTTGGCACCCTGCCCAGGATTGGTTCCTGCCTTGTGCCCTGTGTTGGCTGGGATTGGCTCCAGCAGACCCCCGTGACCCTGTGTTTGGATTCAGCGGATTGGAAGATGGATGGATGGATGGATAGTATTCATTCAGTACAAAAGTTCAGCTTCAAGCACTTTATTTTCATTGTGTAACACAACGAAATTTCTTTTTGTGACAGCCTCAAGGTGCATTTAAAGAAAAGTAAAATAATTCCAAATATGTCTTATAAGGTGTTAAGTAATCAAGTAACCAGAGCAAAGTATTATTGCTTAAAGTGCAACAGCATAAATTGTTATTGCACCTGTTAATGAATAGTACATTCCATATTCTATATTGAATTACATTAGTATATTACACATGTGCAATTAAAAATGATCTCAGGCTGAGGAGATTCAGAGTTCAGAAAGTTTATGGCAGATGGGAAAAAGCTCCTTTTTAGTCTGTTTGTGCGTCCATGGATTGACCTAAAGTGTCTTATTAAGTATCATGTGGACTAGCCGTAAACAAAAACAATTCAAATTAAGAATGTTTCATTCTAAATATATTTAATAGAAAACAATTCTAAAACTCTAATAACATTTATGACAGAAATTACATTTTTTAGTGAAATTATTTATCAAAGGTTAGCCACAATCGAGAAAAAGAAAATACATTTAATTGCTTACAGTTACTGTAAAGGACACCATTTCAGAACTTTTGTATTTTATAAAACCTTTAAATATGTTAAACCTATAATACTATTACAATTAATAATACCAATTTTACTTATGTCCAATTAAAATACCGTAAAAATTAAAAGGTAAATATTAAAACTATAATGCATAGGAAGTTTTTATTCACACCAGTGACTTTGACATGTGAGATGATCCAGTGCAGCAATTTTAATCCAAGTTGGAGACGCTGTGGTTACGTTATTTAAAAAATGTAAGCAAAGTCTGCTTTGATTTGCTAAATTTGACATGACTGTATGGAATGTTAAAATAAACTACTGTAGATTAAATTAAAATAATCAAATGATTCCATCTTGCTTGAAGAAGGGGCCTGAGTTGCTTGCATGTTGTAATCTTGGCGGCACAGTAATGTCTGCCTCACCTTCTGCCTTTTCATGTCCAACCAGTAAGACTAAATATGTCACACACATCCATTAGAGATCTTAGCCAGACTGTGGAAAGTCAGCGTATATAATAAATGTGTCTGCAAACCTTATATTGGCAACATACAGATAGACAGCGACAGGCACGCGCCAATTGCAGGCATCAACCTCATGTGTGAGGGAGAGTGCAGTACGAGGGGAGGTGAGGCTTGTTGCTGCCGCACCTCGCATTTCTTCCCTGTATTTGAGCAGGAAATGCACAAATTCAGTGATTTTGACTGTAAAAATGATCAAAATTATTGGAATAATACTGTAGTACTAGGGTGTTGTACCGTGTTAGCCATTATGAATGTAGAGAAAAGCCAAGCAAAATGACACCTTTTATTGGCTAACTAGAAAGATTACAATATGTAAGCTTTCGAGGCAACTCAGGCCCCTTCTTCAGGCAAGATGTCTGGAAAGGCACTCCATTCCAATGTCTGGAATAATACTGAAAACAAATTTATAGCACAGACCAGTGGACACATTTATTTTATGTTATCATGATTAGTTTTTTGATTTTTCATGATGCCTCACCTGCCTCCCCTGACTGCACGTCCCTGATGATGATGATGCATCTCATACATATGTCATCATTTTTTTGCCTCCTACTTTCCATCTTTAAAGGCAACTCCCAGCATGCCACCTACACCTTTACTCCTTCTCATGCGTCTCACAAACTCGCATTTCCTCTGCTGTTTGTGTCACCAAAGTCAAACTAACCAATCAGATTGCTCTAAGGCATTGATCTCACACACACACACACACACACACACACACACACACACACACACACACACACACACACACAGGCCTTAATGTTTTATTAAACAGTAGATAGATAGATAGATAGATAGATAGATAGATAGATAGATAGATAGATAGATAGATAGATAGATAGATAGATAGATAGATAGATAGATAGATAGATAAGCAGAAAGGCACTCCATTCCACCTTTTTTTTTGACAGAGGCTAATGGAGCAGTAAAGGGGTCCTCAAAACCCGTATGCGGCCCCCTCAGAGGGCCAGTCTGCACCCCATAGCATGATGCCTGCTGTGCCGGAGGGCTGGTATCAGGCAGCTGGTGAGCTGTGCCTGGTCTTCTTCACCAGATGCAGTGCTTGGAGTTTTGCCCAAAGAGTTTATTTTTGTCCCATCAGACCAGATAATATTTTTCCTCGGCTCTCTGAGTCTTTTAAATGCCAAATCAATAAGGATGTATTATTAAAAAGAAACAGAGAGAGACATAGAGAGAGCAATTCGACTCACACACGATTCTGGCCTCCATATTCACTAAAAGATTGAAATGAGCTCTAAATGACCTCGTTGATGAGTGCCGGTCAGGTTTCCTTAAAGATCTTTACACATCTAATAATATCCGTTTGATTTTAGACTTGAGTGAATATAATGAATTGCTTTCTGGAGACAAAATTATTCAGTTTCTGGTTGTGAATTTATCTGTGAAACCCTAAAATTCTTCAAATGTAATTCTTTTGATTTGTAAAAGCAGTTATGACACTTTATAAGGGAAGTAATGGCTCAATTACACTTTCTCATGGAACTACCCCACGATATGAAATTCACAGAGGAATTCGTCGAGGTTGCCCCTGATGCCCCCCTGCCCTTTCTCCTTACCTCTCCAATTCTTAGCTTGTAGGTCACTCAGGGTGAACTTAAAGATGTTAAACTCAATAAAAAAGAAATAAAGATCTCACAGCTAGCAGATGATGCTACTTTTTTAATCTGATAAAATGCCAGTGAAGTGCATTAAAGCACTTGATGTTATTAAAAGATTTTCGAGAGGGTCAGGGATGAAATTAAATATCAACAAATGTGAACGGCTGGTGCGCTAAAATCTGTGAAATTCCTATTAAAAACTGTGGTAATTAATGAGGCCTTGACACAACAAAGAGGTTTGACTCGCGAACTGGCTGCAAATGCAAAACGGTTGAGAAAAAATGGTCTTTACAGATAAGAGTCCAAAAAAGAACTGAACAGGTTAGGGAACATGACGGATATAAAGTTGAAAAGCAGAGAAAGGAGGGATCTTGGGACCGGAACTGGAAATGAGGTCATTAGGAGGCGGGCTCTTCTGTTGGCATGGAAATGATGTCCTCAGGGGCATATCTTGTGATGTCATCTGGGGCGTAGCCAGGTGGAATTTCCACCATTTGGTCTTAATAAGACAAGACAAAGGATTAATGCACTCTGCCCACCCTCCGGGCCAGACCGGGAATGACCTTCTTTTGAGCCCTTTAGCTGCCTCCTCCCATGTCATTTTCATGTGTGTGACAAAACACAGTTACTTCCTTGGGAGTTGAATTGAACCAGCACTCAAGTGGAGACACTGGGCCAAACCTTAACCCAGTTGTTGACCCCATTAAGAAAAAAAAAAACGCAACTCCTGGCTGGCTAGAGAGCTGACTGTTCGAGGAAGAGTCCCGCTTTTGAAAGCTTAGCTCGAGTTTCCTGTATATTTTCAGCACTAGAAATTCCACACTCCTCTTGTACCCTTTTAAACAAAATATCGTTTCATTTCCTTTGGACAAATGGATCACACTTAAAAAAAAATGTGATTAAAAACAGATATTGTGATGGCAGACTCGACGCGCTCAATTCTATGACATGCAACTGTGTAACTGCAGAGAGAGCATCGACCTCGTCGACAGGTTTACTTACCTCAGCAGTGACATTCATGTGACTCTGGTGACTCTTCCTGTGAAGTCAGTAGGCGGACTGGGAGAGCATCAGGGGGTCATGAGGTCGCTGGAAAGGTGTGTGTGGCGCCCCCAATATCTGCAAAAGGACGAAGGTCCAAGTCTTTAGAGTCCTGGTGCTCCCTGTTTGTGAGACATGGACGCTATCCAGTGACCTGAGATGAAGACTGGACCCCTTTGGTGTCTCTTTAGAGAATCCTTGGGTCCTGCTGGTGTGACTTTGTGTTGCTCATGGAGTCCCGAATGAGGCACATGACCTGCATTGTGAGGGAGCATCAATTACGGCACTACAGCCATGTGGCACCATTACCCGAGGGGGATCCAACTCATTGTTGAGGACGCGAGTGGCTGGACCAGGCCAAGGGGACACCCACATAACACCTGGCTGCGGTAGATAGAGGGTCATTTCTGGAGGGTGGGACTGGACCGCGTGTCTGCCTGGGGGGTTGCCAACAGGGATGCCAAGCTGTTTGGTCATATGATGGGTGCTGCAACATGCTGTACTAGTGCCTGCTCCCCAACCTGACCAGACCTGAATCATATTTTGAAAATAAATAGGATGAAAAGATATTTAAGAAAGTCCTCCCTGCGTGGAGTTTGCATGTTCTCCCCGTGTCCGTGTGGGTTTCCTCCCACAGTCCAAAGACATGCTGGTTAGGTGCATTGGCGATTCTAAATTGTCCCTAGTGTGTGCTTGGTGTGTGGGTGCGTGCCCTGTGGTGGGCTGGCGCCCTGCCCGGGGTTTGTTTCCTGCCTTGCGCCCTGTGTTGGCCGGGATTGGCTCCAGCAGACCCCTGTGACCCTGTAGTTAGGATCTAGCAGGTTGGATAATGGATGGATGGATGGATATTTAAGAAAACCTCATGGCATCCGGAACATAATACTAAATTTTATATTTGAAAATGTTGGTGGTCTTAACTTTGTGTTACAATGTCCTTAATGCAGTAGAGAAACTTCCAATTACGTTGATAAAAATTCCATTTCTCATCTGCAAACACGACTTCTCTCTACACTGTTGTCTTATTTGGAATAAGAAAAAGAGGATCTGTTCAGAACTTTTTTTCAAAACCTGGAAGGATCTAATCAATAAAATTTCAGAATAAACTTTTATATTGGGGGGGGGGGGGATTCTCTCCATCTTCATTACTCTTCAAGTTTCACTTTGGCTGTTGGCCTTCCTCTCTTTCTCTTGGGTGAGGGTTGAATTGGATTGAGTTTTGCTAAGTTGGACTTGTTTGTATGGATAGATAGATAGATAGATAGATAGATAGATAGATAGATAGATAGATAGATAGATAGATAGATAGATAGATAGATACTTTATTAATCCCAATGGGAAATTCACATTCTCCAGCAGCAGCATACTGATACAATAAATAATATTAAATTAAAGAATGATAATAATGCAGGTGAAAAACAGACAATAACTTTGTATAATGTTAAATGTTAACGTTTACCCCCCCAGGTGGAATTGAAGAGTCGCATAGTTTGGGGGAGGAACGATCTCCTCAATCTGTCAGTGGAGCAGGACAGTGACAGCAGTCTGTTACTCGCTTTGCAATAAAAATGTAAAAGATATATATATTAAAACATAATCCACAGAAAGAGACCTGTGTTCATTGATAACTGGTGTAGGAATAACGTTCTATTAGTAAGTCAGCTCATACTGTAGATGAAGGAGGTCTCCGTGTGTTCGAGACGCACCCTTATGGCAATTACACGCCTAAAAAACAGTCACCCATCACATGAAGTCTTTGGAACAATTTCTGTAAATGGGATTAGTGCAGCAGACAGAAAGTTTATTAATGACCTACTGATTCCAAAAACTCATCCTGCTGTGCAATTTACGTGGGCATCAAAGTACGCGGTGGACTGGAATACGGTGTGGACACGTCCTTATAGAAATAGTTTAACAAATAAAGTGAAAGAAATCTCATGTGGGATCATTCATAAATATTATCCATGCAATAGTTTCATATCTAAATGTATTCCAGATGCATTAAATGTATGCCGCTATCGTGGTGAAAATGACGAATGTACTGAAGTTTTCTGTAACTCTGTACATGTGGATAGCGTTTTGAGTACTGAGAAAAGCCCTATATAAATGTAATGAATTATTATTATTATTATTTGGAAAAGTTTTGGTTTGCTTTAATGAAGGGTTTTGGGCAAAAAAATGAATAGTACAATAAATACAGAGAATGGTGATGCATCCTATTCTGTTATTCAAAAAGTAACGAAGAATGTAACTAGGAATAAATCTCGACATATATATTTTTTATATACTCTATCAAAATTATTAAAAATAGGAAGGCAATTAAAGCATTTGTTATCCAAATATAAATGTATTTAATATGTTCCTATACGGATTCAATATGTTATATGTGACAATATTCCCCTGGTATCAGGTTATTCTTTGAATATATTGTATTATATGTATTGTAATAATCATATAATGTATAAATAGTAATAAAAAAAACATTCAACTCGCTTACTCGGGTCCCAATCCAATTGGTTTGTCGTGGGGTGGGAGTGGCAACGCGCTCTCGACGCATGCTCCCAACGTCCTCCTCCGCCTTCTTACTTCTTTGCGGCCTGACTTACGTTTTAGCCCCGCCTGGCCACGCCTTCCAGAGCGAGTCCAATTGGTCCATTCATGCGTCATCAGCGCGCGCCCTTGTTTTTCCCGGAACTAGTGGGAAACATGCCGTTGATGCGGATCTGCACCGAAGTGCTTCAGCCTTACACGCGAATATGGAGATGGACGAAATCGAGCGTGCCGGTGGGTGGTCCCGCCGTATGTGTCCGAAAACAGCTTTGTCGTGCCGAGGTGAGGCATCCTCAATGTCGCCGAGAGAGGGAGGTGCTGCAAGAGGCTGGTGTTTTATGACAAGCGGGGTCAGTGCAATGTGAACAAGGGGGTCTTCAAGGTCAGTTTTGTGTGTGTGAGCCCCCCAGTGCTGCAGGCTTTCTTTCGTCCCTCCTGAACTAAGTCAGCTGTTATTTCCCAGTTTTTGTGTTTTGCTGTCAATCCAAAAATTACTAAACGACGTTTGCTACGTTTGTATTCGAGTGTCGTAACCGTGTGTGTCTGCTACACCTGGTTATTTAAGATTTGCACCATCGTGCTTTTCATTCCTCTTTTCTAGGTTTTCTGATTATTTAAGCTTTTATTTAGTACATAGCACTCCGACGTACTGGTTCCAAGCTGATTCACAATTACTGATGATAATTGATAATAACTGATATCATTTAATTAGCTGGGCCTTTTTCTCTTCTTCTGCAATCAGAAAAACACAGCAGAATGAGTTTTACATTTATAACAACGACATTTATTTATATAGCTTATTTTCATACAAATTATGTAGCTCCAAAGTGCTTTACAAAAGAATAAAGAAAAAATACTAATTAACAAAGAAAAAAGTAAGAAGACATTTAGAAATATGTCAATTTTCGCGGTAGCTTTTAATGCTTAACTCTCTTTTGTTATTGTTCTGTTATTCTGCCCTGTTTGTGTAGTTTGCTCCTTTCATTGCAATTTTAATAATTATATTTAAAAGCAAGAAGAGCAGACACCCAGACAAAAAAACACAGAATAATGAAAGGCTGCAACTACGTCAGAATCAGGCCCACTAATTAATAAATAATGGGTTCAATAACCAGAACACTTGGAAAAGTGGAATGAAAGTCAAAATGAAAATATCGTTGTTAAGTTAAACAAATTATAACTCCTTTGTACGTTATAATAAAAACCCAAACTTAGTTTAGTAGATTCTGCATTGACACCAAAACACAGAAACTGGGAAGGTAATGGCTCATTTAACTTGGCTAGTGCTGTGTTCCATTTGAACTGGGAAGTTGGAATTTCTGAGCACCAAGTAGGAAATTTCAACTTCAATGCCTCCAAAAGTTGGTTTTCCTCCTGGGAAAGTTGGGAAATCTTCACCATCCCTGACCTCAAAGTCCACGATGAGTGCACCACACACTATCATACTATTATACTGCTTCTCTGTTTCTTATTACATCAGTCATACGCATGCACGGTATGAATAAATGAAGATCTTTATTGTGATTGCACAACTACAACAAATTGAATGCCAACCTATCAGTGCAAAACCGCAAGAAACTATGAAACTACCAAAACCATATAAATATGAAAATTTATAATAGGGATTCTGGAGTCCTGTGTGCAGTTTGGGTCTCCAGGCTACAAAAAAGACATAGCAGCACAAGAAAAGGTCCAGAGAACAGCAACTCTGCTGATTCAGGGCTACAGGGGATGAGTTATGAGGGAAGATTAAAAGAGCTGAGCCTTTACAGGAGATGAAGAGGTGACCTGAGTGAATTGTTTAAAATAATGAAGGGAATTAGTCCAGTGGGTGTTATCTAACACTGGAAAAAATCAAATTCTCACTTAAAGGATCTGTGCAAAACTTTTTTAAAACCTGGCAGGACCTAATTAGTAACATTTTAGAATAAGCATTTAAATTGAGGAAGCGGCTGTGTGTGTCCTGCGGTGGGCTGGCGCCCTGCCCAGGATTTGTTCCTGCCTTGCGCCCTGTGTTGGCTGGGATTGGCTCCAGCAGACCCCTCTGACCCGGTGTTAGAATAAAAAGGGGAAGAGAATCCATCCATCCATCCATCCAACCCACTATATCCTATTTATTCAGTGAAAGGCTGTTGTGCTTGATGACTAAGTGCTGAGCAGTCGTACACAGCTGGACTTCTTTTAAAATGGCTGAATCGCATAATGGTGTTTTATTGTTCAAACACGCCATGTGATTACACACAATTGTGAAATACTTTATACAAGTTGTGGATCAGTCCTCGACAATTGTCTTGCTTTGTAAAATAGCTGAATTTGGTAAGTCTTTAAGGCTTTCTTCTGTGCCCCATAGACTGCAATGTAAAGTGCCAGTGTGTGCAAGTTAATTATTTTTTTTTCATTTATAGAAAACATTTGACTTTTAGAACACAATTTCGGCTGGCAAATTGTTTCTGAAGAATTAACTTTGACTTGAAAAATTCCAAACTGATCTTTTAACAGAGAGAGAGAGATTTCTTCTCAAATGATCCAGTTTTATGTGGCCATGGAAACCCTTAACCAGGTAGTCTCCGCAGGTCGACTGCCCTCTTGTCAGCCCTGCGCACGTATTTGCTTTGCAGCCGCAGGTAGAAGCGTCCACAAGGTACATTTCTAGAGGGAAACGCTCGGACAATCACATTATTCTTTCTCCTGGTTAAAATGATCTTTCTCAATACAGTCGACCCAGTGAAGTCGCGGTTCAGAGTTCATGGCCTCAGTCATTCGCAGATTTTTCCTTAGAACCAAATTAATAATTCTCCACAGAAACCGCAAATATCCTCCGCAATTTTTTTATGGTTTTTTTTTTTTTGTGTCAATTATATAATTTTTCATGTGTTTTAATGCCAGATTATTAAGAACAATATAATTTACCCATTTTGTAACATAAATATTAACGTAACTTCAGCTAAATTTCCATATAAAATATAATAGTGTATACATTTTTTAGTACTGTAGAGAGAACACAAAGCAACCGTAGAGGAAAACGCAGCTTGGGATGGTGAAATACTGTACCCCTGTACTCCGAGGCGGGAGGTTTGAAAGTAGCCAATCCGAGAGTATTATTCATTTCTCCTTGTTGCTGATTGGCTGCTGCTCTGTGACACATCTCCAGCAGATGCAGCCCAACAGACCCGTATCATAACAGTTTACCACGTGTCTTTCGAGTGTTTCGCTGAGTGTTTTTCGTTTTGTTGTTCTTATAGCTGTAAGATGCTGTCCAAACAGGCATGCCAGTGGGAGTAAGACTGTTAAGAAATTTTTCGGGGAATGAAACTTGATCTGTGGGATCGTCTGTGACGATGGAGGCAACGCTGGTGAAAGTTACTTCGTCAGTAGGGATGTTTCGGTACTTGTTCATTAAGGTTTAGCGAGTCTTCGCTGGTGACGCTTAATATAGCTCACGTACTGAGTTGTTCCAGAGTCACAGTTGAGAAGTCAATGTCGCCGTATAGTTGTTGAATGGGATCAGAAATAAACGGAAAACAATGTGAAGGTAATGGAGGTGGGAGGAGTGTTAGAGTTTGCGGGCGGGGCTCTGTCATGCGTGCGTCTTGCTTGCCATGGAATTATATACACTGCCTGGCCAAAAAAAAAAGTCGCCACCTGGATTTAACTAAGCAAATATGTACGAGCCTCCTATTGGATAATTACTGCATGGGCGATTATCTTTCAGCTGGCAACAAGTTATTTAACCCCAACTGGTGCAATAAGTTGCTTCTCATTTCTTAAACAACCATGTCGAAAGACACATCTCGTGGTCGTGGAAAAGATGTTAGTCTGTGTGAGAAGGGTCAGATCATTGGCATGCATCAAGCAGAAAAAACATCTAAGGAGATTGCAGAAACTACTAAAATTGGGTTAAGAACTGTCCAACGCATTATTAAAAACTGGAAGGATAGTGGGGACCCATCGTCTTCGTGAAGAAATGTGGCCGTAAAAAAATCCTAAATGATTGTGATCGGCGATCACTTAAACGTTTGGTGAAATCAAATCGAAGAAAAACAACAGTAGAACTCAGGTCTATGTTTAATAGTGAAAGTAAGAGCATTTCCACACGCACAATGTGAAGGGAACTCAAGGGATTGGGACTGAACAGCTGTGTAGCCGTAAGAAAACCACTAATCAGTGAGGCAAACCGGAAAAAAAGGCTTCAATTTGCTAGGGAGCATGAAGATTGGACTCTGGAGCAATGGAAGAAGGTCATGTGGTCTGATGAGTCCAGATTTACCCTGTTCCAGAGTGATGGGCGCATCAGGGTAAGAAGAGAGGCAGATGAAGTGGTGCACCCATCATGCAAGATCTTGGTGAAAAATTAATGCAACAGTGGATGGAACTAAATCTTGTGACATTGCAGAAGCTTATCGAAACAATGCCACAGCGACTGCGTGCCGTAATCAAAGCTAAAGGCGGTCCAACGAAATATTAGAGTGTGTGACCTTTTTTTTTTGGTGGCGACTTTTTTTTTTTGGCCAGGCAGTGTATATAGATGCACAGAGCGTTTGGCTTTGTGCATTTGCTTTGCTCTCTTGCACGATGTCGATGCCATTCTAGACGTTGCTTACTGTACACTACTCACACACACGCAGGACTTCGACATCAAGTCAACGAGTCTAACAGTCCTCCGAGCAAAGAGGGATCTACCTGTAACCTAACGTTGACTTTTATTAAAATTTACAGCTTTCTTTCGCCCTCTGCCCTGATATCCCCCCTCAACCCTTTGTGTAGACAAAAGTCGACATCCACCCTAAAAGAGTTAAACAAAGCTAAGTTATTTCTCTTGTGTGATTTCTTACCACCGTATCACTAGGGAGGGGTATCGCCATTTGTTTTATATCTATATAGATTCAGGTTATGTAACACGCCGCAATCATGAAAGAACTCATTCCCAGGGAGTTGGCACCCCCTGCTGGATACAGTAGTGTTGGGAGTCAGATGAACCCTAAAGAAATCACATTTGTGTCCCAACTGTGTTGATACATATTGATTTTATATCCCGTGTCGCATATCATAAATTGCATGTGATGTACGGTTCATGACTATCGATGGCTTTGGGATAAAGAGGCTCCTGGAAACGACAAGGAAGCATGGAGCCAAGCCGGACCGCCACACTGCCCAATTTGGTTCAGCAGAGAAAGAACACAGATGAGAATGGCCAAACAAATGAATGTGGTCAAGTTAAGTTGCAGAGTGGCTGGGGATGTCAAGCAGTCATGGGAGCTTGCTGCTGATTTGCTGTGTTTATCCAAATGAAGAATGTGACTGCAAATTGCTGGAAAATTCATGTAGCGTGACGGGGCTTTGAGGTCGATTGGCTGTTTAGTGATCAGCCTAAGGCCCCGTTCAAGGCTGCACGGATAGACGTTGTCTCCCTGTGGGCCTGAAATGAATAAACGGAATAAAGATGGATGGGAAAAGGAGTAGCAACAGGCCCCAGCACTGACCCCTAATCATACAGATACTAATTCCTTCAAGAATTTGAAGACCATAACCTGTTGTGTTCAGTGTTTAAAGGAAGTCCTATAGCCATCCTCCAAGTATCTAAATAATTCAAACGCGGAGATTTCAGTTCCTGCAACAACCCCTTCACCTCCGCGCAGCCCGTTTCCAAGGATGCAGAAAATGCAATTCGCCAAGGAAGCAGCCCCCTGATCTCTTTGTGGGCCCGGGTGACTTCAGTCGTGCCAGCTCTCTGGGGGAAACAATGAGCAACATTTGGGAAAGTTTGAAGGGAGCAGAGCAAATGAAAGAAAGAAAGAAAATCTTTGTATTCTTCAGTCTGGAAGATTTTCTTATTCTAAGAGCAGCCCCCCTGTTCCCAGTTGATATACCGTAATGGGGCCTTGGCACACAAAGTCGGATCTTTTGTGTACCTCGGACAAACAGCTCTCAGTTTCTCACTGCTTTTCAAAAGCTGGGCCTCCGCCATCTAAACGCGTCCCATAACAGATGACCGCTCTCGTTCCTGAAGGACTCTCACGGATTCTCAGGTGATCTTCTCATTCACCTCCATTAAGATTTAAACTCTTCAGGTCCACAGTCAGCTGAGTGTTGGTTTCATGGGCATTTTGTGCATCTTGTTTAAATTAAATAAGAGAAGGAGCCACTTATAAATGTGTTTTTAAAAAAAAAACGATCTCTGTGGAATCAGAATCAAAACGCTGTTTTAGTCGCCAGGAATTTAGCTTAGGTGGCATTGGAGCAGCTTATAACCAAAAACAAGAACATAAATAACTAGCTGGGTGCAGGAATGACTGGTCATGAATCCAATGAAAAGTCGGGGGGCACTAACTGGGTCACCCTGTTTTCATTAAAATAGCCCAGCAAAAAGAAACGGCTTCTTAGACAAAACAAGAAAAGTATTCGGCTCTTTGCTGCAGATAGAAGGTCGAGTACCAAAGCTCCATCCGGCGGGTCGCTCAGAGTGCAAAAGACGCCTCCTTCTGGGCAGCTGAGCTTCTCGTATCATGTGACCTGGAAGGGGCGGGGCTAAGTGCCCTTACTGGGTGGTTTCTTGGTGCTGCAGGGAGGGAAGGAGAAGAGAATGTGTAATGGACGGCCGAGGATCCTGCCTGGACGGGACGCCCTTTCCAGGAGGAGACCGAGAGAATGGGCATACTATCAGGAGTACCTCCCCCGGGACACGAGAGGGCAGCACCCTTGGCTTACATCGGGGCCATGAAATTGGGGCTTGGAGGCTCAGCCCAGTAGAGGTCCGCGGCCACCGCCAGGGGGCGCCTGGACAGCTCCAGAGTTTGGACATGCAGCACTTCTGCCACACGTTAATCCAGGTGCTCTATAAAGGAGGCTGTCTCACTACATTTCAAAGCCAGAGTCGGGAGGAGGAAGACAAAGCTTGGGAAGAAAGGAGTAGAGGAGAGGCGGAAAGAGAAGGACTGAGTACTAGTGTTGGAGGCACTGTGTTGTGTGCAGGATTGGTGAAAATAAACGTGTGTGTTTAGGACATACGGTGTCTGTCTGTTTGTCTGCCCGGGGTCTGGTCTTCTACAAATGTTAACAACTTCACCCTCTCTGTGCCCTAGTGGGTCATCGCCTACCTCGGTCAAGCCTGTGAGGAGATCCCCTGACCCGCATGTGTGGTAAGTTTATGAACATGCATAAATAAACAGTGGCAGAATAGTGCTGTTATAAAGGAGATGTGCGAGTGTATAGTGTGTACACACACACACACACGTGTAGCTGTGCTACCGGGGATTGAAACTTCAAATCCCAGCAGTGGCTCTTATTGGTCATCTATGAAGGAGCAGGGGCTGCTGGGTACAAGGAGGCCAGCGCGACATTTAAAAGAGGGCCAGTGATACCAAAAGAGGAGAAGACTTTTGTGTTTCGTGTCTGGAGTTTCCTGTCTGTGTGCCTTCCGATTTGATACCTGTGGATTCTTGTTTTTGTCTTGGATCGCCTCTTGTTTTGGGCTATGGTCTGTCTGGATTTGTTGTCGACCTGCGAAGAAAGGAGCGCTCCTGGTCCCATTCACCCGTCTTCATTTCATCAAGAAATATTCGGTTAGGACTGATCTTTACATTCCCATTCAACGTGCTGACCTCTGGACTATCTGCCCCCATCACTGCATTTCATCAGTTGCCGTTTTCCATGGACTTTATAGTGAGTGGTTTTTGTTTGGGGTTTGTTTGTGTTTATTGTACGTCGCTGTAAGGGGAACTGGGGTGGGATTGTTTAGCGTGTAGTTCTATTTCGTTTATTAGTGTTTAATACATTACTTAATTGTTGTTTTATTGCCGGTTGCTTTTTTGTCTCTGCTTGTATGTGTGTTGGGTCAAGCCAAGGCTGGTTGTGTCCCTGGAATCTCCACCAAACGAATAAATAAATCGCCATCATTTTGACGGCACCAGGCCGCTACACATGAATGCATGCTTTGGCAGGGTGCAAGAGTGACGGCTCCATAAGTTAGAAAAATTTGGGGTGTCAAGTGGTTCTTCCCGTTTGTTGTACAAGACAAAACAAAAAAAAAAAAATCAAACGCTGTTTGGTGTGCTTGTTGCACAAAGCAGGAAATCCACTCAAAAATAAGGTACTTGTATTTAGGCCGGCAGTTAGCCAGTAGTAAGCACGGTGGTAGCTGAGCTCCATATGGTAGGTTGCCCTTGTCAGAAATGAGGCCTCCTTCCGAGGATCTCTGACTTTTATAGTTTTTGAACTGGAAGGGGCGGAGTCAATTGCCGGGACAAAAGGAGATAAGACTGCTAGAGATTGTGCCCCCTCTCGTCCCGGTGGGTTATTATATACCTCGACAGAGCCTGTAATAAGGAGGTCCTCCGACAAGCATGTGCGACAATGTCCATATACTGTTCATACACAGACCTTAGTACAGTATATGAGAGAATGCATTTGTAAGCGGGGCAGACGGGCCCAGTGACTGGTTTGTGAGGGCTATGGCTCTGGGAAAGAAACCGACTTGAGTTGTTCATTAGTTTTAGTGTGAATTGATGTAAAGCGTTTACCACAGGGGAGTTTTTGGAACAAGTGATGTCTGGGGTGATCCTTGTGATCTGCAACTGAAGGAAGAGCACAGCAAAGCATTTTCTCCCACTGTCATTTACTTTTGGAGTGGGCCGCTGCTGAACCAAACCAGACCACAGTGGAGAATGTGATCAGACTTTCAATTCTGGCTTTTTTTTTTTTTTTGTACTTTATTTCGCCTTTTAGGAATTAGGAATTAATTAGGAATGTGTTAGTTTTCGTATACCCCTTGGGGTCAGAGCGCAGGGTCAGCCATTGTACAGCGCCCCTGGAGCAATTGAAGGTTAAGGGTCTTGCTCAAGGGCCCAGCAGAGTAGGATCTCTTTTGGCAGTGACGGGGATTCAAACCGGCAACCTTCGGGATACCAGCGCAGATCCTTAGCCTCTGAGCCACCACTCTGCCCTAAAATTACACCAGGGTTGTAAAAATCATGCCAGGGTTGGCTGGGAGTTACTGAATTTCTTTAGTTGATGTAAAAGTACAGGATGGCGAAAGGAAACAGGAAATTTTGGAACTAGGTATTGGTGGCCCTGGGGCATCAGCAGTTGTTTGGGACCAATGTGACCTTGTTTAGAACTCTTCACCATCTTGTATATAAACGTCCACGCGTGGAAGTGTGTCTGTCTGTCTGTCTGTCTGTCCGGCCAGGGTGTGCGAGGCTGCAGCATGAAGCTCAAAGAAAGCGACTCTGTCGCCAAAGTGAAACAACAGAGAAAAGCGAGAAACTTGCTTAGCTGCTGATACACAAGCGAGGCGAGCAAATCGTCAAAACGAAATCTCCAAGGAGAGAGAAATTCGCTTAGCTGGTAATGCACAACTGATGTGATTGATTGATTAATTGAAGTGCCACAATCCATGGTTTCTAGGAGCCCGGGCTTACACAGCTAGTTAGGTATAATGGAGCAGCAGAGTGTGCAACAAGCATTCGCTGTGAAAGCCTCTTTTATACAGTGCATCCGGAAAGTATTCACAGCGCTTCATCACTTTTTCCACATTTTGTTATGTTACAGCCTTATTCCAAAATGGATTAAATTCAACATGGGTGCGTAACTTTGAAGAAACGGGTTCAGCCATAAAAAAGAAGTCCCCAGATGGATCCACTTTGCATACTGCTTGACAATCGATGGTAGCTATTCGACGATTGTTTGGAAGGTGTGTCACGTCACGCAACGGTGACATTCCATGGCCTCTGAGACCCCCAGATCTTACTGTTTGTAATTTTTTTTTTTTTTTTTTTTTTTCTGGAGACATCTTAAAAGCCAAATGTACCGCACATGTCCTGCAACCATTGCTGAACAAAAAAGGAGGACTGAAGAGGAAATCTCTGTGCTATGTTGAGCAATGCAGAATTTCCACTAAGGGCTGTCAGAATGTGTACGGAGAAATGGACAACACCTTCGTGATGTTTTCTTCAAAACCTAAAATGAATATTGTTTGCCATCTTTTATTGCATATCATGTACAATACTTTTCATCATTAAATGTATTTTGTAATGTGTTTATTCATGCATTGAACATCAATTGAAAATTTCCCGTTTCCCTGTGCCATCCTGTACAACTGCTGCTGAGCCTTCTTAGTGATGGAAGTGGTGTGAATGTCCCAGCAGAGAGTGTTTGTGACAGTCGTACCCCAAAATCTGAAGGATTCCACCCTATTGAGTGCAGAATCTTTATTATCTAATGGCAGAGATTCTGACTGCTGGTTGTGAATGTCAATCACCGTTTCCGCACTCTTGGTGGTATTGAGCACCAGGTTATTAGTTGTGATAATAATAACAACTGTATTTATAAAGCACCTTATCATTGATTTACATGCAACCCAAGGCTGCTTTCCACAGAATAAGCAACAAAAACAAAGCCATTCCATGTTTATTTGGATTATTATCATTAATTAATACTGTGATCATTTCTAATAAGTGTAAATATACTAAATACAAAATCAAACAGGTATTGTTAAGCAAAATGCAACCACTAAAGTGCAAAAAAAAATCCCGCACTCTTATCAGGTAAAGGATTTCTAATTAAAAATATTTATACAGTGGAACCTTGGGTCACAAATGTCTCGGAACACGTACAAATTGTGTTATGACCAAAAAGTTTGCCAAACTTTTGCATCTGTTCACTCGGGTGACGAACAAGCCAGTTTCCCTTCCAGTTCATACACGCCGATGATTTCTGCACGTGTGCAGTCTCTCCCTGTACATTGTTCTCAGTCAGACGTGTGTATTCGCTCTTTGTGCTCCATTTCGAGTGCTTTTGCATTAATTTTGCAATTTAACCATGGCCTCTAAGCAAGTGAAGAGTGGTAGTGTTGGTGAGTAGAAAGGTTAGAAGAAAATTGAAATCAAATTAAAGAAAGAAATTATTGAAAAGTATGAGCGTGGCGTTCGTGTTACTGATCTTGTCGCCGAATACAAGAAGTCAAAATCTACGATTTCGACTATTCTAAAGCAGAAAGAGGCCATTAAAGCAGCTGATGTTGCAAAAGGAGTTACAGTGTTAACCAAGCAGAGGCCTCAAGTGCTGGAAGAGGTGGAAAAACTGTTGCTAGTGTGGCTGAACGAGAAGCAACTTTCAGGGGACAGCGTAAATGAGGCGATGTTATGCGAGAAAGCCAGGAGGATTCACGGCGATTTGCTGCAAAACTATCCTTCTACGAGTGGCTAGTTCTTCATAATCACTTCCTTCATGCCAGAACTCGACTCATGCAAGGTTAGTTTTCTTGGTTGTTTATGGTTAGTTTTTGTATAAATTAAGGATTTTTCCAATTTTTATTTTTTCCCTGTGCTTAAAACTCATTTAAAAACAACAAAAAAAGTGTTCACAGCGAGCGGTTTTTAAGGCTGTAGTGTGAACTCTTACAATGTTAGTTTTCTCTGTTGTTCAAGGTTTTCTCCGTGTTATTCAATGTTTTTACATTTAGTTTACTATTACACTGTGCATTCTATGGTATAATTAACTATTTTTGTGCTTAAAAATCTTTAAAAAAATATATTTACATACAGTTCGTACGGTCTGGAACGGATTAATTGTATTTACATACAGTCCTATGGGGGAAATTAGTTTGGGTCATGACCAGAGTTTTGGAACGAATTACGGCCGTGACCCGAGGTTCCACTGTACATTGAGGAAGACAACAGAACAACTAATGGTACTCCTATGGATATACTTGTATACAATTTTTGTGGACAGTTTATGTGCCACATACAGTCCACATGTTGATCATGATGGCGAACAGGTTGAGACATTTCTGTAAATCATGTTGCACGTATGAAGAATGTTTTGTGAAAAAATTGTTTCCGCCATTCAAATGTTAACTTAATTTTGACTCGCCTGGTATTTATGTAAAAATAAATATATCCAGTATATATCTACATTTTACCTAGGGATATGTACATGGCAACCCATTGAGTAGAAACAGTTTGATGTTATTAAAGTTAATGAACAGATACAAAAGCAGATCACTGTGACACACTCCTAACTGGTCTGTCTAAGAATGGCATCAATTGGGGGCAGTGAGTCCAGAATGCAGCAGCAAGAATCTTAGCCAAAAAAGAAAATTTGGGCACATCACGCCAGTCCTGGCCTTGTTCCATTCAAATAAACCTGTATGGGGTGGTCTCCATTTGAGTTTTTTTTTTAAATTTGTTTTCCATTTGATGTGTGTGTGTTATTATATTTTATTGTCTTTCTACTAATAAAAATTTGATCGGAGAAAAAAAATTTCTTTCCTTAGTCGTCTTCTTCCACCGGGAAGTCTGCACAGGAAAGGCAGCGGCAACTCATGGCGCGAGGACTACCAAAGCAAAGGCCCATGCCAGGGGTCAAGCAGATCATCGCAGTGGCTTCGGGCAAGGGAGGTGTTGGGAAGTCGACCACAGCAGGTGAGCCTTGGCTTTCTTGACATTTAACGTTCTTGATTCAGTTGTGGAGACCCACAGGAAGGACATTGTGTTTTAGCCAGATTTCCTACCCAGCTGGGTTTCAGATGTATTCATTCAGTCTGTTTTATTCATTTTTAATTCTGTTACTTATGTTAATGTTACTTTTGTTGAGTATTTGCATTAGTAGTCTTTGTTTTTGATTGTGTCTGTGTATGTACGCTACCCAGGTTATTTTCCATGTGGTTTGTGGGTGGTTCCCCCAAGAGGTGGGACCAAGAACTGCCCTGTGCCATGTAAATCCTGAGGGTCTTCCACAGTTCCTGGTGGTTCATTGTGAATGCGATCTCGGAGTTTGGTGGGTTTACTTTGCTTTGTTAGTTTTCAGATACTGACCTTCATGGTTTGTTTTTGATTGTTTCTGGATTACTGTATTGGGACTTTGCTTGACTTCCTTGTTTCTATGAAACTCCATTATTACTTTACCATATATGAAGTATACAATACAATACCGTTTATTCTTGTATAGTAGCCCAAAATCACACATGGAGGGCCACAATGGGCTTTAACAGGCCCTGCCTTTTGACAGCCCCCCAGTCTTGACTCTCTAAGAAGATGAGAAAAAACTCCCGAAAAACACCTTGGTAGGGAAAAACATGGAAGAAACCTTGGGAAAGGCAATTCAAAGAGAGACCCCTTACCAGGTAGGTTGGGCATGCAGTGGGTGTCAAAAAAAAAAGAAAGGGAATCAATACAATACAGAGAACAAAACACATGTAATCCTCAGTACAATATAATAGTAAAATAAAAATATTACAAGTACAGAACAGAAGTTAACAGGAGATGCTATCACATAATAGGATTTGAATTAAGGAATTCAAAGTATTATAATCGTCCAAAGATTCGATGTCAAGATTTTGATGAATCTCAACATTTTAGACCTCCCTAGTTTTCTCATATAGGAAAAGTATTGGAATCCTCCAAAAATTCCTTTTCGAGATTTTGATGAATCTTGAAGTTTTAGATCTCCCTGAGTCTGAAAATACCATTTTGGAATGATGTGTCTCTGTGTGTGTGTGTGTGTGTGTGTGTGTAAACGTGATGACATGAGAACACTTTCACTTTGGTCATCTAAATATTGCATACAAGTATTAGGTACAAAACGAAGATTTCTGTCAACTTTTGGGGTTTTTACTTTAACCGGAAGTGGTACTTTTCCTTTTATTCCCATTGTGCTCTATGGAGCTTCTCTGTGTGACACAAAATTTTTGTGAAGAATAAAACCTTTTCATTTTTACAAAGATTCTCTGTTTGCTTGTTCATCTAGCCAGGGTTTGGCAGTATATCCCCCTCTAGTGGATATTATTAGAAGTGCTTTTGCAACGTTTTGGGACTTGGGTGTCCTGGGACTCCTAACAATAACACAGGAATGTATTTCTTCCTCCGTAATTTACGCCATCTTGAGTTTTCTTTCAAAGTGCATTCACTTACATTGTGAAAAGTGCCTACTGACATCACCATGTCAGTCTGTGTGTCTGACCACATGAAACAACTAGTGTACCAATTTTCTTGAAATATGGGAGATTTCTCTTCAAGGAAAGTCAGTCAGGGCAGCTGTGTCTTCATTGAGATATCTCAATTAATGTTCCGTTTGGAAGAATTGGCAAGTTTGAAAACTCGCTTATTTTAAAACAGAGAAGTATTCTGTGCCACTTCAATACTGTACTCAATGTTCAGTACTATTAGCTAAACAAAACAGGTTGAGTGGCTGAGTGGTCTCCCCTCGTTTGTCAAATTTCTTATGCTCAATATGGTTTAGTTTACAACTTCAGATTTATCTTGAGAGGGGTCACCTCATCTCTCTTCTCTCTCTCTCTCTTCTCTCTCTCTCTCTCTCTCTCACACTCTCTCTCTCTCTCTCTCTCTCTCTGTGTATGTGTATCCGCTTTTCACGAGAGAACTACTTTACAGATATAGATCGAATTTTTTTTTCTGTAATTTGCTTGAACATTTCAGTTGATTTTGTGACTACCCTCATCGCACTAAGAATCCTAGTTCTCTTGCAGGAGCCATATATTTGCATTAATCCGAGACAGAGGCTGCGGGCCGAGGGGAGGGGGAAGTGTGACGTCAGGACTGGAGAGCCAGGTGAGGCCTCCTCACTCTCCTGTTACACTACTACATGGGCAGAATCATGGGGGACGGCTAGTCTTGTATATTTTGTGGAATTACCTTTCTTTTGATGGCAAATTAGATTCCCAATAAAAGTTATTTAAATGCTAGGAAAGGTGCCCGCACACACACAAGCTTTCATGTCAACTCACCTAATTTGCAAACTGTAAAAGTAAAACCAAAAAACCCAAATGTCACTTACCTAGAAATTTAATGTGGCTGGGATTGGCTCCAGAAGACCCACGTGACCCTGTGTTCGGATTCAGCGAGTTGGAAAATGGATGGATGGATGGAGAGGGAATTATGCAAGTGCTGCTCTGTGTTAGGAGTTAGATCTATTATTTCATGTTTTGTCTGTCCCGTCACCCCCAAGAGTTCTGGCTCTCATTTTTTCCTATTTAAATATGAGTTTTCCGATTTGAAGCTCACTTTTATTGTAGTTAGATATTTTGTGCCAGTGTCTCCTCCATCTTGGTTATTTACAATCACTACTATTTGGTCTTCCCATCGTTAGGGCAGCTGCCACATTGTCCCAGGTTGTTTCCACAGAGGGTCATGACCTTTGATTTTCTACGTGACAGGTTAACCTCCTTGCTGTTAGTCACAAGCATGACTCAGGCTCGGAATCTTACAGCTAAGCCCGAGTCGAACTCGGGGTGACATATAACGATACACTTTAGAGTGTTAGGCCTGAATAGTAATTTGCTGCCATTTAGTAGATCATACTGCAAAAGTATATGAATATTATGCTTTGTGCCTCTTTGTGGTAACTCTGAGGTACCTTGTCATCGAAGAACACAGTGGCAAATGAAAAATCCGTTTAAGAACAAACTGAAACTGAACCATTGCTCGAATCGAGTGATAGTGATGAGGATGTGAACTGGTCGTCAGACATGGACACGGATAGTGAAACTGATGTGTGATGATCCTGCACTGTATGACAGAATAGCCGAGATATGTCTGGTGACTTGGGTCACGTGAAGCTTCATCATTGTGGTGTTCACATTAGCTGAGTGACAAAAAAGCAAAATGGTTGTCATCAAGTGTAAGGACAAGAAAGACTTAAGCCCTGTGGTAATTGTCAATGTTTGTGTTGGGTAATGTGGAAGTCGCCGAGCCTTGTGTTTAGTGTTTATATTAATTAGAATGAGGGGCTAAATTGATTTTTTTTTCTCAGTATTGTTTTTACTTAACTTTATTGAGCTTAAGCGCGTTAACAAACTAACTTTTACCTTGCATTGCAGTGAACCTGGCTCTTGGATTGGCAGCAGTTTGTAAGGTAAATACTGTTTTTTATTTTTTTATTTTAAATTTTTGTTTTGTAATAGTTTGTGTTCTTACACTTGTGCCCATTGTTGGTGCTTTTAGCAGTGGACAGGGGTCAGCGGGAGTGTCCTAAGTGGTCTGCCGTACACAGCAAGCTATGATGCACTGTGTGTTCCGACACCTTTCTGCTCATTACCAGCATTATGTTTTTCAGCAGTTTGTGCTCCAGTAGCTCTCCAGTGGAATCGGACCAGATGTGCTGGCCTTCACTTCCAGTGCACCTCAATGCACCTTGGGCATTCATGACCCTGCTGCTGGTTCACCAGATGTCCTTTCGTGGACCACTTTTGGTAGCAACTAACCACTGCACAAGACCTGTCGTTTTGGAGATGTTCTGACCCAGTCTTCTAGGCCTTTAGTCATTCCGGTCCTTCTGCTTGCCCATTTTTCAGGTCGTGCAGAAACCAGGGCAGTCCTCTCCCAGCAGCACCCTCTGGTGGTCTTTAAAGACCCCCGACAGGGCTGTGTTCCCAAACTTTCAACTCCTATGCAACCCTAACGGTGTCCTGATCGGGTTTAGCCCTGAGGAAGACTTTTACCTGTCGTGGGGGAAAAGATCTGCTCCCAGTATGCCAGTTTGCCCATTCCAAACCATTCTGTCTTGCTTTCAACACACCAGAGAATCTTTTTGGTTAAGATGTTTTCTTCACCATTGCAGATAATGACTTTTTCCTAAAATAAAATGCACTTACAGTATGTGTTCATGAATTATATATTTCAAACTAACATGCACAATTTTATTTTTGGTTTTATTCCTTTTGCAGAATTCAACAGTGGGGCTGCTTGATGCAGATGTTTATGGTCCTTCAATCCCAAAACTGATGAATCTTCGTGGAAGCCCAGAAGTGACCACTGGTATGTCGGCATTACTATTAGTTTCTAATGTTTTTATTCTCAGTGAGATAGCTTTACTGTAATCTTTTTGCACACATTGTATATAAGAGAAATCTCTTATTGAGACACACTTGATCCTTGGTCTGTCAGTTTCCAAGTCAAAGTGAACTTTATTGTCATCTCAACCATGTACAAGTATACAGATAGATGAAATTGCGAAGCTCAGTGTCCACAGTGTAACAACATGACGTGCAAATAATAAAAATATAATTAAAATTTAAATTAAAAATTAAAACACAAACAAACTTCTGGGTGTGGTAGAGATGCTGCTATTAAGGGCACTGCAGCTCTCCAGGCACCCTCTGGCGGCGGCCACAGGCCCCTGCAGGGTGAAGCTTTTAAGCTCCAAATCCGTGGGTTCCCTATAGTGTCCCGGTGGTTGGTAGTGCCCAGAACAGTGTCTCTCTTCTGATCCTTCTGCTACAGCGGCATCCCAGGTCCCGGCCATCCGTCACTATATATATATTTTTCTTTCTGGGTGCTGCATGTAGTGGTGTGAAAAAGTCTTTGCCCCATTTTTCTGATATCCTCTTATTTTTGTATATTTGTCACAATAAAGAAGTTCAGATCTTCAGAAAATTAGAGTACATTTAAAACTGTTGTTAAATCCCTGCTTAATGTATTTAGGTAATAAAGTTGTCCAACACCTGTATTTCCATGTGATTTCTAGACTGGCAAAGTGCAGTCTGCCTGACAGACAGTCCATCATCCAGGACACCACAGGCACATCCACCTGAGTGTACCCCTTAACAGTCATGACTGGGTGGTATTGAAAGCACAGGGCTGCCAGGTTTTTCCAGTCATGAGGATGATTCCATCCTTCACTCCAATCTTTTTCTGATAGGCATACTGTGGTGTGCCCAGGTGGTCTACCATAAAAGGACTCATGTAGTCCAGAACCAGCTTCTCAAAGGTCTTGATGACGTGAGACGTTAAGTGCCACTGCTCTGTAGTCATTATTTGAAGAGACACCTACCTTCTTTTAAACTGGAACAACGCAGGATGCTTTCTACAGCAGTGACACTTCCTGGACTGAACAGGTGACAGAGGACACCACAGAGTTGGACAGCACAGGCCTTAAGAACCTGAGGACTGACTCCATCTGGTCCCACGGCTTGTCCTGTGTTCGGCCTCCTCAGTTGTAACGCACATAAGAAAAGCAGACAGAATGTTTAGTGATGGTGTGTATTTTACAATGAATTTTTGTCGTAACATTAATACTTTTAAGTATATTTTATGTAGGTAGGTTATCTAAACTTGCTTTTTTTTAAATCGTGTTCACATTGTAATGGAAAGTAAAGGTTCAGGCGTGCTCTAACAAAAATGGAAGTTGTTTATTCTTAACTTTTTGCTCTTTTTTTTTAAACTCTTTTTTCTTTTGCTTTGTAGAAAACCAAATGAGACCGTTGATGAATTATGGAATTGCTTGGTAAGTATTTGTGCAAGTGATGTTTGCTTTATGCTTTAGTGACCAATGATATTTAGTTCAGTTATTTCTACTTCATCTGCCCTTCCGACCAGCATGTCCATGGGCTTTCTGATTGAGGAATCTGCACCTGTTGTGTGGAGGGGACTCATGGTGATGTCTGCAGTGGAGAAGTTACTGAGACAGGTAAGCAAGTCTATCTAATAAAAATAATAGCATTTTTTACAATTATATAGCACCTTTTTGCACAACTTCAAGCGCTTTATGTAGTGAGTGGGGAGCTACTTAAACCACCAATAATGTGCAGCATCCACCTGGATGATGAATGGTGAGTGTACTGGCACAAAAATGGCTGCCACCGTGTGAGCTATTAGGTGGTGAAGGAGTGAGAGATACTTTGCCAGTTATAGGCAGGGGATGATTAGGGGGCCAGAATGAGTAGGCTGTGGAGGGCAATTTAACCAGAACATCGGGATACACCCTGCTCTTTACGATGCTCGGGGATCTTTTATGACCACAGAGAGTCAGGACCTCGATTTTATGTCTCATCCAAGGGACGGCGCCATTTTTAAAGCTCAGTGTCCCTGTCACTGCACTGGGGCATGGCGTCCACTTTCAGACCACAGGGTAAGCGCTCCCTGCTGTCCTTACCAACACCTGTTCCAGCAGCAACCCAAGGTTTTCCTGCTTACAAGTTGTGGCCAGGCCTGAACATGCTTAGCTTCAGGTACCTCGCCTGTTCTGAAGTGTATGTGGTATGGCTGATTGGATGTACAGTCTGTTCTTAGCACAAGTGGTCTCTGAGGTGTGGCACCTCACAGCTCTGTTTGTGTCCCAGCCTGTCCATTTTCTGTCTATCACGATTCATTGTACTCTGAATGCCAAAATATTGTAAGGCCTCTACAAAGACCCTTCAAACAGACCTGAGCCGTCCCTAACCTGCCCAGCAAAGGCGTACCTAACACAAAATCTACTGGCCTGCTTCGGATCTAAATGGGGCTTTGGCTTAAAAATATTAAAATATTTTTTAATGTTGTAAAATATCAAAAAATACCCTTCTAGGGAGAGGGAAAACTGTAAAAACTCTGGCTTAAGGAAAGGAGAAGGTGTGATAATCTTTATCAATGAAAATATTTATTTAGAGGAACAAAAGATCAAAAGTAGCAAAGGCAGGCAAAACTGAAGGCAGAAAGGTTTGGCTAACCAATACCAGTCGTAATCCAAGTCATCAAAGGTCAGAACAGTAGCAATAAATTCAAAAATCCGAAAAATCAAAGCTCGCAAGAAACGCTCTTTGAAAGTCTGGCAGTCATTGAAGATCAGCAGGTTTCACTCGGCATTCAGCAATGGTGCACAGTCATTTGAACTTGGCCTCTACTAGACTAATGGCGATGCGCTGTGTTGTGTGTTTTCAAACTACCCATAAGCCTTTGTGAACCCGTTGTTGCGTCCGCTTCTATCCATTGCATAATTTTGAATTCACCTTTACTTTTTGATTTACCCTTGTAATACCAATCATTTAACAAGGAAAGCTAGAAATCTCTGCTAATAACAAACTTGCTCAGCATTTCTCCTGGAAAATACTTTCTCACGGGTTGATACAGCCTGATATTGAAAACCGATATGAAGAATGTATAACAAAAAGGAAAAGAAAGCAATATAACATGATAAAAATTAGGAATGATATGTTATAAGGAGATAATGTCTATGCATCCTACAGACAGTTACACTCCAAATTTAGCTTTCCCTCAATGCAATTCTTCCACTACCTCCAAATTAGAAACTTTGCCAAACAAAATCTGCCCAATTTTCCTTAAAGTACCTCACACCAACTTCAATTCCAGAAGAAATATTGATCAGTCTTGAGGACTCGGACAACATTTCTGTAATATATAAAAACATTTTAAAGTCCCTTCCTTTCAGAGATCCCAGAGTGCAGTGGGTAAGTAAGTATCTCTTACGCAACAATACAGAAAATGAGTGGAAGGCAGCCATGATCAGAATTCACTTGAGCTCCACATGCACAAAGCATGCAATTATACAACTTAAAATCTTTTATTGAGCACATCTGTCTTGTTTAAAATTGTCCAAAAATGTTTCCTGGGGAAGACTCAACCTGCAAAGTTACAATCGAGCTCCAATCTCATTGGGCCATATGTTCTGGGCCTGCACCATATAAACGCCTTTCAGACGGCCTTGGTGTCACAGTCCCTCCTAATCCAGTAACAGGTGTGTTTGGTGGGCTCACAGATGGGTTTAAAGTGGAGAAGGACATACAAACTGTCATTGCCTTTACTTCACTATTGGCACGTAGACTTGTCCTGCTCAACTGGAAAAATCCTAACTCTCCTCTGTTAAGTCAGTGGGTAACTGATGTTATATATTATTTGAAACTGGAAAAAATCAAATTCTCACTTAGACAATCTTTGCAGAACTTCTTTTTAAACCGTGGTAGGATCTAATAAGCATTTAAATTGGGGAAAAGGACAGAAACACAGAAGGTTGTAGAGACAGGAACTTTATTCAAACACTGCAAACAAAAATATGTCTCTTTTTCAAAGTTTAAACGTGCTCCTTGACAAGACGGAGTTGACAGTTCCGTCTCATGATTAAAAGGATGCAAACATATCTTCCTCTTCAAAGGAGTGCGCGTCAGGAGCAGAGAATGTCAGAGAGAGAGAGAAGCAAACAATCAAACTGACAGGTGCTGT
This sequence comes from Erpetoichthys calabaricus, assembly GCF_900747795.2. Classification (NCBI taxonomy): domain Eukaryota; kingdom Metazoa; phylum Chordata; class Cladistia; order Polypteriformes; family Polypteridae; genus Erpetoichthys; species Erpetoichthys calabaricus. The sequence continues at coordinate 99,873,295 of NC_041409.2, read as the reverse complement.
TCGGACTTAAGTCTGCGAAGAACCGTGTGGATTGCGCGATAGATCGGCTGCAAGCAAGGGAGCAATGTGAAGGTAGTCTTTCAGCGTTTTTTTTTTTTTTTTTTAACCTGTAGGGTTGCGATCAGCCCCCCAGCTCACTTATATATATATAATAAATATATATAATAATAGATAGATAGATAGATATAAAAACATAGTTTACTGTCAAATAATGCAAAGAGTACGCAATACTTGTTTCGCCCTTATTTGGGCTCTTCAGGCGTACACACTCCACTGCACCCCTCGCGGGGATCCGACGACGTCGTCAGAGGCGAAGCCCCTTTACGTTGTGCCACGGCATATGGTTCGTTTATTTGACATCCTGGAGATCAGTTATAATTACATTCATAGCATTCGTAGTCTGAAACACGATCTGATCGTATGGGTGGTTACCTACCAGGTAACGCATGTGGGTAACCACCCATACAATCAGATTGTGTTTCAGACTACAAATGCTGTGAATATATATAATATAAGCAGCTTAGATGAATTATTGAATACCCAGGTGAAGCACTGAATGTTGACTGAACTTCATGACTACTTGCAGACATAATTTAAATGGTAAGATCGTCGCAGTCGGACAGTTCTGACAGGTCTGTCTATCCCAGTGTTTCCCAAACTCTGTGGCTGCAGGTTTTTGTTCCAACTGGCTTCTGGTTTTAATTGGATTCCTGGGCTAATTAAGTGAACTGTTATTTCCCAAGTTCATAGTTTTGGGAATAGTATAGAAATTAGAAAACTAAGTTTGTTGAAAAAAAAATGTACCAAACAGTGGGAATGGGAATAATGTATTTTTTTCTTTTTAACAGTATTTTCATCTTGATTTTCATTCTACTTTTCAAGGTGTTCTAATTGTTTCATTAATCCATTTTTTAATAATTAGTGAGTCTGACACTAAAGTAGTTGCAGCCTTTGATTATTCAGTGTTGTTTGCCAGCGTGTCTGCTCTGCTCATTTTTAATTGTCATTAATAAGGTACAACGAAGTGGAAAAACTGCACAGAGGGCAAAATATAATAAAATCAACAAAAGAGAGTTAAGCATTTAAATCTATAGCAAAAATAAAAATATTTCTAAATGTCTTATAAATGTAAAAATCATTCTGCTATGCTTGTCTGAATGTCGAATAAAAGAAAAAGATACCAGCTAATTAAATGAGCTCAGTGTTCTCAGGTGTTTTTGCTGATTAGGAATCTGGTTGGAACAAAAACCTGCAGCCACAGGGGGTCCCCAGGACCGAGTTTGGGAAACACTGCTCTAACCTGAGGAGGTCTCGGTCTGTATTTCTACTGTGTGGGTTTATCGCGGGTATTTAATGTCGACATGCCTCTAGAGGTGTGAGAAGATCTTAAACTGTTGGGCCGTCACTTCAGTTGTCACCTCTGACTTACTGAGTTTTCCTGTGTACGTCACTTTGCTTGTCAGACATTTAATTTTTGAAACTCTTTGAAATCAAGTGTACTTGATTACTGTGTCTGTTAAGTGCTCTTACATGAAGATCACCTTCATAAGGCCTTATGTTGTAAAGCTGGATGGCATCAGTAGTTACATGACGGCTGTAGGTGTGAAATACGTTCAGAGTCTGCAAAGTTTTGTAGCCTAGTACTGTTTTATCTGAATCGAGTTTTTCTTTTATTTAAATAACTGGATCTTGTCTTTTTGTGTTCCAGGTTGCATGGGGGAATCTTGACTATCTAATTATAGACATGCCTCCTGGCACTGGAGATGTGCAGTTGTCCATCACCCAGAGCATACCTGTTTCTGGTAAGGGTTGTATTTTTTTATTTTTTGTACCTGTTTTTGTTACTCTGCACTTTAGGGAGTCAGAAGCCATCATTGTAGCGATGGATAGAAATCTGTAATTGGTGCTTGCTCCTCACAGGGCACAATAAAAGTCTCTTGTTTTTTCCTGGTGAGGGTCACAATGGTAGCAGATCAGCCCAGACTTCCCTGTCCCCAGCTATAGATTCCATGTCTTCATGGGAGATTGCCAGGCATTTACAAGCCAGCAGCGAGAGAGAAGGAGAATCCTTCTAAGCTCTCCTGGGTCCCAGCCCAGTGGCGCCTGCTTGGAACAGCTCTAGGGGGATCTGCTGCCGGTGGGTGGGTGGGTTGAAATGCCCAAACCATCTCATCTGGATTGTCTCGATCTGGAGGACTATGTTCTGACGCCTCTCATGAACTGTTCAGCTTCTCACCCTACCAATGGAGTGTCAGCCCAGCTACCCTTCAAACAAATGTCATTTGGGGTGCTTGTGCTCACAATCTCATTCTTTTGGTCATTATCTACAGATCATGACTATAGGTGAGGACGAAGTTGTAGATCGACCAATAAATCAAGAGTTGTATCTTTAATTACTGCCCTGGCGCTTTACCATACTGTGTTTAAAAAAAGAAGTGACTGAATACATCAAAAAACACCTGCTCTTACACTCCTCTGTTTGCAAATTTATCCGTTATGATTTGGGTAATTAACCCCCCCCACACACACACCCCCCCCAAAATTTTATTAAACAAATCTGTATTGAAATTACTGTTTATGTTGGGTGGGGTGGGGGGGTCTTTAACATACTCCTAAAATAAAAGGCTTTTGTCCCTAATGCTTTCCAGATGAGTCCAGACGTCCTCACTAAGACGTGGCATATTGTCTAACTGAAGAAGACTTGCAATTAAATTCTGTTTGAGTTACAAATTGGCACCCCGTCTTTTCTTTTTATTGTCTCTCTTCCCCATCTTTGTTATTTAACCTGGTTTTTGTTGTTGGTCTAATATTACAATTATGCTCATCTGCATATGACTTCAACTCACTTGCTTTATTCTTCTATAATCCTAGCATTAAGGCCATCAATTTTTAATGAGTTACTTACTTTACTTTTTGCACTTGGGGCTAGAATTTAAGTT